>NC_052151.1:200867612-201032145 GCF_902713615.1 Scyliorhinus canicula
CTTACAGTGCAGAACGAGGCCATTCACCCCATCGAGTCTGCACCGGCCCTTGGAAAGAACGCCTTATCTAAGCCCACACCTCCACCCTATTCCCGTAACCCTACCTAACCGTTTGTTTTTTTCTTGGCCAATTTAGCACGGCCAATCCACCTAACTTGCACATCTTTGGACTGTGGGAGGAAACCGGAGCGCCCGGAGGAAAGCCACGCGGACACGGGGAGGACGTGGAGCCCCCGCACAGACAGTGACCCAAGCCGGGAATCGAACCCTGGGGCTGTGTAGCAACGGTGCTAACCACTGTGCTACCGTGCCGCCCACAATTCAGATAACCCTCCAAGTGACTGGTCACCCCTTAGACATCAATACAGGGGCTGACGTCTCTGTCATCGGACTCCATATGTCCTGGAAACCTCGCCTGGGGACCCAGCATCTCGTGCCTGAAGGAGACTAAGGCCCAGATGGCGACATACACCGGGGAAACCATTGGCAATTTCTGGGTCTCCGATGACCAGGGTTAACCGCGGGCAACACCAGTCAGTGTGACTGCTACTGGTAGTGGTGTAGAGACCCGGGCCCAGCCTTTTGGGCAGCAACCGGTTACGGAATCACTGCCTGGGACTGGCAACTAATCTTCAGATTGGGTACAGGGGGAGGATCAAATGGTGAATGGGGGCCAATCCGCTGGGTCGCCAGCTGGACTTGGGTGCGGCCTCCGGAGAATACGTCACCACCCACGAGGTGTACGCGTGCACCCGGCTCCCATTCGGGGTGTCCTCCACATGTGCAGATTTCCAGCAGGTAATGGACGTTATTCTTCAAGGGCTCCACGGGGTGGCTGTTTCCCTGGATGGTGACCTCATTACAGCAGCCACTGAGGAGGAAGACCAGAAGAAGTCATTCGGCGATTTTCAGAACTAGGTATCCGTCTGGAGGGAGGCCAGAGCGTCTTCCAGGCACAAGAAGTTACATACCTGGGGAAAAAAAATCAAATTACTGCGGACGCTGTGATCTGAAACCAACGAGAAAATGCTGGATAATCTCAGCCGGTCTGGCAGCATCTAGAACATAGAACAGTACAGCACAGAACAGAACAGGCCCTTCGGCCCTCAATGTTGTGCCGAGCCATGATCACCCTACTTAAACCCACGTATCCACCCTATACCCGCAACCCAACAACCCCCCCCTTAACCTTACTTTTATTAGGACACTACGGGCAATTTAGCATGGCCAATCCACCTAACCCGCACATCTTTGGACTGTGGGAGGAAACCGGAGCACCCGGAGGAAACCCACGCACACAGGGGGAGGACGTGCAGACTCCACACAGACAGTGACCAAGCCGGGAATCGAACCTGGGACCCTGGAGCTGTGAAGCATTTATGCTAACCACCATGCTACCCTGCTGCCCCATGCTACCCTGCTGCCCCTGTAGGGATCTGTAGGGAGAGAAAAGGGCGAACGTTTCCAGTCCAGTGATTTTGACAAAAGGGTCATCTGGAGTCGAAACGTTCGCTCTTTTCTCTCCCTACAGATGCTGCCAGACCTGCTGAGATTTTCCAGCATTTTCCCGTCGGTAATATACCTGGGATGGTCGACAAACATGGGTTTCACCCGGAAGAGGAGAAAGTCCCAGCCGCCCCAACACCCCAGAATACGTCAGAGCGGAGGTCGATCCTGGGGCTCGTCAATTAATCCGGAACATTTATTCCAATCTGGCTACCATTATGGCGCCTCTGCATACACTCCGAACGAAGCACCAAAAATGGGCATGGAAGGGCCAGAGTAAAGTGACAACTGTTCCCCTCCAGGCTGCTGACGCACTATGACCCGCCAAAACCACATGTGACGCCTCCCCAGATAGGGCTGGTTTAGCTCACTGGGCTAAATCGCTGGCTTTTAATGCAGGCCAGCAGCACGGTTCGATTCCCGTAACAGCCTCCCCGAACAGGCGCCGGAATGTGGCGACTAGGGGCTTTCCACAGCAACTTCATTGGCAGCCTACTCGTGACAATAAGCGATTTTCATTTCATTTCATTTCATCGGGGCAGTGATGGGCAATTGGTGGATTGATGGGGCAGGGCAGCCAATAGACTACGCATCAAGGACCTTGACTGATGTAGAGCTCCGTTATGCTCAGATTGAAAAGGAAGCACTGGCCATAAACTTTGCAGTTAATGCAATATGTCTATGATATAATTACTCAACAATCACAAACCATAAGCCCTTACTTGGATTTTTCAAAGAAGATAAAATGATTCTGCCAATAGTTTTGGAAACAATCCAGCGATGGGTCCCTCGTCGCCCCTGCCGACTATCCCTTTACCGAGGAACACGCCTCTCCAGGGATCAGTGCCCAGGTCAGCATCAGATACAGATACTAAATCCGCCATACTTTTGGAGGACAGTAAGGTCAGAGATCACAGCTCCAGGGTCCCGGGTTCAATACCAACCTTGGGACACTGCCTGCGTGGAGTTTGTACTTTCTCCCTGAATCTGTTTCCTCCGGGTGCTCCGGTTTCCTCACACGGCCCAAAGATGGGCAAGTTTGGTGGAGCGGCCACGATAAATGGTGCCTTAGTGTCCAGGGACAAACAGTTTCGGCTATGGGGTTACGAGAATAGGGGGCGGGGGGGGGGGAGTGGGCATGGGTAGATTGCTCTTTCGGAGAGTCAGACTCGATGGGCCAAATGGCCTCCTTCTGCACTGTAGGGATTCTATGCGACGGGTCTCAAACAGAACTCCTCCACCAGGTGCCACGGAAATAATTTACCCAATGCATTACACCCCTCCCCCTCCTCGTGAGGGTAATCATATCCTTTCCAGATCCCCCCCCCCCCCAACTCCATGGCCGTGAGGCCTCCTTTGCCGTTTTGTAATCGTCCTTGAGTCCATCAGCCGATCTGGGGACGCAAAGCGGACGGGGGGGGGGGGGGGGGGGGGGGGGGGGGGGGGGGGGGTCATCACTTCCTCGCTGAGCGGCGAAGGGGAACTGATGGGGGTTCGACCTCAATGTCGATTTCTGGCTGTGCGTCGTCACCTCAGTCTCCATGTTGGAGCCTGAGTCTTTATCCTCCTGGGGGGGGGGGGGGGGGGGGGGGGGGGGTCTCATCCCACCCAGACTAGTCTCTGCAGTTGAGGGATCCCTGCTCCGACATTAGTCCACGTGCTCCCTTCTGGTCCTCTCCCTGGTCTTGACCTTGTCAATAGACTGAGTGATGGGCGGGCCCATCAGCAAACCCCTCGTCATACGTGGCATAGTTGAAAAGGAATCGAACCAGTTTGGTGTTGGTCTGTTTTTTACACTGTTGTAAACGTCTGGACCGCCCGCTCGGCGACGCCATGAGATGACGGGTGGTAGGCCGGCATCCAAATGTGCTTCATCTCATTGGACTTTGCAAATGCCTGGAATTCACCACTGGTGAAAGGGGTCCTGTTGTAGGATGTGAGGACCTCCAATGTACCATCAGAGAAAAATGGTTTGCAGGGGTTTTTCTATAACACAATAATACGGCACAGAAGAGGCCCTTCGGCCCATCGAGTCTGCACCAGTGCGTGAATGACCTGCCTACCTAATCCCATTTGCCAGCACCCGGCCCATAGCCGTGAATGTTATAACGCGCCAAATGCTCATCCAGGTACTTTTTAAAGGACGTGAGGCAACCCACCTCTACCACCCTCCCAGGCAGTGCATTCTACACCGTCACTACCCTCTGGGTCAACCCACCTCTACCACCCTCCCAGGCAGTACATTCCAGACCGTCACCACCCTCTGGGTCAACCCACCTCTACCACCCTCCCAGGCAGTGCATTCCAGACCGTCACCACCCTCTGGGTCAACCCACCTCTACCACCCTCCCAGGCAGTACATTCCAGACCGTCACCACCCTCTGGGTAAATATGTTTTTCCTCAAATCCCCCCTGAACCTCCTGCCCCTCATCTTATGTCTCCTGATAACTGACCCTTCAACTGAGGGGAACAGCTCCTCCATATCCAGCCTGTCTTGTACACCTCGATCAGGTCGCCCCCCTCAGACTTCTCCGCTCCAGTGAAAACAACCCAAGCCCATCCAACCTCGCTTCATAACGTAAATGTTCCATCCCAGGCACCATCCCGGTGAATCTCCTCTGCACCCCCTCCAGTGTAATCACATCCTTCCTATAATGTGGCGACGAGAACTGCACACGGTGCTCCAGCTGTGGCCTCACCAAAGTTCTACACAACTCCAACATGACCTCCCTGCTTTTGTAGGCCTCGATTGATGAAGGCAAGTGTCCGATATGGCTTTTTCACCACCCTATTAACCTGCCCTCCTGCCTTCAGAGATCTGTGGACAAACACGCGAGGGTCCCTTTGACCTTCCCAGTGTCACGCCATTAATCAAATGCTTGCCATTTAGGCAGGAAGGGCTTCAGCTCCTTTGTAAGGCGTCCTTGGATTCCGCCGTTTAGGATCAGGTGGCCTAGTTCCGTCAACGTGGGGTCTTTCTGGGTCCATGTCTGGATCTGCCTGGCGGGATGTGCAAAAAATTCAAAGTCACGATGCGCTCGTCCTCTCTCGATGGAGGTGGGGAGTGGGGGGGGGGGGGGGTGCGAGCTTGTGGGTAACGTTAGGTGGCTCAGGGCATCAGTGTTACTATGGGGAGGCAGTAGTATAGTGGTATCGTCGCTAGACTAATAACCCAGAGACCCCAAGTTCAAGTCCCACCATGGCAGGTGGTGAAATTTGAATTTAAGAGAAAAAAATAAGACTATTGCCGTAAATTGTCGTAAAACCCCATCTGGTTCACTGATGTCCTTCAGGGAAGGAAATCTGCCGTCCTTACCTGGTCTGGCCTACGTGTGACTCCAGACCCACACAGTGTAGCAGGCCACACCTGGCAATTAGGGATGGCCAACAAAGGCTGACCCAGCCAGCGACATACACATCCCAAGAACAAATAAAAAACATTTTTTTTTTAAAGATGTACGTTCCCAGGCGGTGCTCAACAGAGTATCTGTATGTTGCCGACAAGAATGGCCAGCGCTGGGTCCGAGCCGAGGCAATGTGGGCCCTCCTTAAATTGTGAGCAGTTTTGGGCCCCGTATCTAAGGAAGGATGTGCTGGGCCTTGGAAAGGGTCCAGAGGAGGTTCACAAGAATGATCCCTGGAATGAAGAGCTTGTTGTATGAGGAACAGTTGAGGACTCTGGGTCTGTACTCGTTGGAGTTTAGAAGGATGAGAGAGGATATTATTGAAACTTACAAGATACTGCGAGGCGTGGATAGAGTGGACGTGGAGAGGATGTTTCCACTTGTAGGGAAAAACTAGAACCAGAGGACACAATCTCAGACTAAAGGGATGATCCTTTAAAACTTAGATGAGGAGGAATTTCTTCAGCCAGAGGGTGGTGAATCTGGGGAACTCTTTGCCGCAGAAAGCTGTGGAGGTCAAATCACTGAGCGTCTTTAAGACAGAGATAGACAGGTTCTTGATTAATTAGGGGGTCAGAGGTTATGGGGAGAAGGCAGGAGAATGGGGATGAGAAAATATCAACCATGATTGAATGGCAGAGCAGACTCGATGGGCCGAGTGGCCTAATTCTGCTCCTATGTCTTATGGTCTTAGAAAAGCACAACAGGATTTTGTGGTCCTTAAGTGTGGGCTCTTCACTCCGAATATCACGGCCTCTTTTTTGATTTGTGATTACCGCCACTCCACATCTGCCAGGCTTGGCGATGCATATGCAATCGGTCGCTCGGTGTCTTCGTCCCAACACTGGCCCTAACTCCGTAGGGAGAGGTAATGCACGTTAGCACCGGCGGTCTTGTGGGATCGTCACGAGCCACGGCATCGGACGGCAGCAGCTGTTGCTTCACTTTTGTCAACGCTTCGCCCTGTGGCATCTGCCGCAACCACGTCTGGTTTTCCTTCAGCAGCACACGGAGGAGGGTCAGTAAGGCCAGGTTCGGCATCCATTTCCCATAATAATAGGTGAGGCCCAGGAACGACCAATTCTGTCGTGTTTGGTGGGGTCGGCACCCCTTTTATTGCCTTCACTTTGCCCTCTACAATGTGCAGGCCGTCCTTGTCAATGTGGTAACCGAGATATGTCACCTCGCCCGTCTGAAACACGCACTTTTCCCCGCTTGAGGCGTCTGAGGACCATCGCAGGACTTTCTCCAAGTTTTCCAGGTGTTCTTTGTCGCTGGCCCCTGTGATTAATACACCATCTCGGCACACTGCTGCCTTCGGCTGCATTTGAAGGATATTTTCCATTACACGCTGAAAAATGGTGCACGCTCAAGAGACTCCAAAGGCAGGCGGGTGTATTGATGATGACAGGCTTTCCGGATACTGTATGGAGCTCCAGCTGGAGGTACGCATGGCCCACGTCCAGCTCGGTAAACGTGTGTTCTCCAGCCAGCTTTGCTTGTAGATCTTCGACATGCGGCGTGGGGTACAGGTCAAGGTGGAAGGCTCTGTTGACAGTCAATTTATAGTCTCTGTAAAGGCTTGCTGGGTTTTAGTACTGGAACCACTGGGGCAGCCCATTAGAATCGTAGAATCATAGAAAAGTTACGGCACAGAGGGAGGCCAGAGGCCTTTCGGCCCATCCTGTCCGTGCCAGCCCGAGGACACCCAGGTGCTTTCTAATCCACTTTCCTGCACCCGGTCCGTAACCCTGTATCTTACACCACTTCAGATGCAGATCCAGGTCGTTTTTAAAAGAGTTTCGGGTCTCTGCCTCCACCACCAACTCGGGCAGCGAATTCCCGACTCCCACTACCCCCTGCGTGAAAAGGTTCTTCCTCACGTCCCTTTTACACTTTCTGCCTCTTAGCTTGAATCTCTGCCCCCTGGGTCTAGAATTCCCCACCAAGGGAAACAATTTTATCCTGTCCACCCCATCACTTCCCCTCATGGTTCTGTGCACCTCAATTAAGTCGCCCCTCAGCCCTCTTTGTTCCGAGGAAATTAACTCCAACCTATCCAATCTCTCCTCATAGTTACACTTTTCAGCCCTGACAACATTCTTGTAAACCTCCTCTGCACTCTCTCTCTCTCCAGAGCAATAACATCCTTCCTGTAATGTGGTGGCCAGAACTACCCACAATACTCCAGCTGTGGCCTCACCAGTGATTTATACAATTCCAACATTATATCCTTACTTTCATTTACATTCTGCAAAGTATTCTGGGTGTATTATGCCAAGGGGCTCCAGATGCCCCCCGTTTGACCTCTAGCAAGTGTGGCATAGGAGATGAGCCGTGTCCTGGAATATTAATGCAGGGCCTCCTCATAGGTCTTCACCCTTGCTCCTTTAGTCATCCCAAGGCCTTCCTGGAGCACCTCGAGATATTCCCGACGACATCATGTAGGCCCCGGATTGCATCCTGACGATCTGCTGACAGTCCAAATAGATTTTTTGCGGCCAGTCTCTGCCCAGAGGACTTGGTCCTGGTCCTTGCACGACTAGGAGAAGTCGGACTATCTGTGATCCGTAGGCGACAGGAGTTATGGTGGTTCCTATCATTCAGAGAGGCTCCCCGTATATGTGGCTAACCAGGCCCTGGTGTCCCACAGGCACAGGGGCGTGATGTCGGCTCTGAGGCGCCTGAAGGACTGTTCACCCGCACTGGAGACGGAGGTTCCCATGTCCCCTTCCACTTGCATGTGTTGACCCAGAGTTTAGTTTTGACAGGGGCAACTTTGGAGGTGGTGATCAGTTCGACTGCATTAGTCCGCCCTGTTTGAGCTGGTGGATTTGCAAGGCCCGGGCCTGAGGTGTCTTTGGCAGCCGGCCTGGGCAATACGCGTCCTGACGATTCTGGCAGCCTTGCCTTGGGCGTGTTTAGCACACTGGGCTAAATCGCTGGCTTTTAAAGCAGACCAAGCAGGCCAGCAGCACGGTTCAATTCCCGTACCAGCCTCCCCGAACGGGCGCCGGAATGTGGCGACTAGGGGCTTTTCACAGTAACTTCATTTGAAGCCTACTCGTGACAATAAGCGATTTTCATTTTTCATTTCGTCCTCCAGCCGTAGGTACCGCACTCTCGTGACTGCTCCCCGAAGTCCTCTGGGGGAGCCTCTCTGACAGTCCTGCCGTTTCGCGGCCGTCAGCCCACCTCCTTGTTTGCCGTGGCTGAGTAAAGACCAGGTGGTGGGCGGGGGCTGGGAGATTCTGTCCACAGAGAGACCGGTTTCCCGATACTGGGGACGTCCGACAGTAGCTCCTGGGCCCCCTTTCTTCGGCATTTTCCAGGGACAGTGCCAGCTCTATGGCTCTTTTCAGATCCGGGGCGGGCTCTGCCAGCAGTTTTCTCTGCCTCGGGAGGTTGCTTATCCCGCATACCAGCCGGTCCCGTAGCCTCTCAGTCAGGGATGGCCCGCACTCGCACAGTGCTCAGGAACTCCAGGCTCTCCGGGGAGTCTTCTGGCTGTATTAAACCTGCAGCGCTGAAGAATAACTGATGGTCTCCGGCCGCAGTGGTTCGCCACTAAGTCCAACAGCTCAGTAAAAAATATTTAAGTCCGCATCACCGGGTAAGTCAGGCTCTTACTGATTCTGAATGCCTGGGCTCCACAATCAGGAGAATTACCTTCAGCTGGTCGTCACCCTCTGCACCAATCGCACAAGAGAAATAGCGCATTGTTTCGGAGTACTGGGGTCATTCCTCCTCGTCCGCATCATAGGGCCCATTAGTTTCCTAAATAACGGCATTTTCTGCATTCCCTTCCTCCACTTCTTACCGGAGGTGTCTGGTAGTATGACTAGGGGTATTACGGTACCTGGAAGTGTGAGCTGCCATTGGTGCAGAGGACTCGCTGCCCATTGGCCCAGGTATGTCATGTGCCTCTCAGCCGATTGGCTGAGAGGTAGCTAGCTCCACCTACGAGACGGGGTATAAGAACCCGTGATCCCCGGCAGTCTGCCATTCTTCTGTACGTCTGCTGCCGGGTCCACTTCTTGTGTGTGAAAGCCTATCGCTCAGACTTTATCTACATTCCGTGTCCATTGATTTTGCATCAAGGCGTTTTTCTTTTCAGCAAGACTGTCCAGGTCCTATTTCTTGTTCCTCATCCACACTGTAGGAATCCAGGAAACACGACGATAAAGGTTCAATCTAATTTGATTTAACTCAAAAGGGACAGATGCACCTGCTGCCTACATTACAATTCCGGCACGGGACTGACAGGAACTCCCTGTCCGGGTCTTAAACTTTATTTAAAAGGCTCGATAACGGGCCCCACCTGGAGGGGCTTCTGCCCATTACCATGGGAACCCCTACTCAAAGGGCCCCACAGGGAGATCAATGTGTGATCCCTCCTGATCCTTGTGAGGATCATCACACCCACCTCTCCCCATTTACACACACTGGGCAGCCTGTTCCCCTATCGGAGGGGGATTAACCCCCCTCACCCACCTCTCCCCATTTACACACACTGGGCAGCCTGTTCCCCTATCGGAGGGGCATTACCCCCTCACCCACCTCTCCCCATTTACACACACTGGGCAGCCTGTTCCCCTATCGGAGGGGGATTAACCCCCTCACCCACCTCTCCCCATTTACACACACTGGGCAGCCTGTTCCCCTATCGGAGGGGGATTAACCCCCTCACCCACCTCTCCCCATTTACACACACTGGGCAGCCTGTTCCCCTATCGGAGGGGGATTAACCCCCTCACCCACCTCCCCATTTACACACACTGGGCAGCCTGTTCCCCTATCGGAGGGGGATTAACCCCCTCACCCACCTCTCCCCATTTACACACACTGGGCAGCCTGTTCCCCTATCGGAGGGGGATTAACCCCCTCACCCACCTCTCCCCATTTACACACACTGGGCAGCCTGTTCCCCTATCGGAGGGGATTAACCCCCTCACCCACCTCTCCCCATTTACACACACTGGGCAGCCTGTTCCCCTATCGGAGGGGGATTAACCCCCTCACCCACCTCTCCCCATTTACACACACTGAGCAGGCTGTTCCCCTATCGGAGGGGGGATTAAGCCCCTCACCCACCTCTCCCCATTTACACACACTGGGCAGCCTGTTCCCCTATCGGAGGGGGATTAACCCCCTCACCCACCTCTCCCCATTTACACACACTGGGCAGCCTGTTCCCCTATCAGAGGGGGATTAACCCCCTCACCCACCTCTCCCCATTTACACACACTGGGCAGCCTGTTCCCCTATCGGAGGGGGATTAACCCCCTCACCCACCTCTCCCCATTTACACACACTGGGCAGCCTGTTCCCCTATCGGAGGGGGGATTAACCCCCTCACCCACCTCTCCCCATTTACACACACTGGGCAGCCTGTTCCCCTATCGGAGGGGGGATTAACCCCCTCACCCACCTCTCCCCATTTACACACACTGGGCAGCCTGTTCCCCTATCGGAGGGGGATTAACCCCCTCACCCACCTCTCCCCATTTACACACACTGGGCAGCCTGTTCCCCTATCGGAGGGGGGATTAACCCCCTCACCCACCTCTCCCCATTTACACACACTGGGCAGCCTGTTCCCCTATCGGAGGGGGGATTAACCCCCTCACCCACCTCTCCCCAATTACACACACTGGGCAGCCTGTTCCCCTATCGGAGGGGGGATTAACCCCCTCACCCACCTCTCCCCATTTACACACACTGGGCAGCCTGTTCCCCTATCAGAGGGGGATTAACCCCCTCACACCCTTCCCACAATTTATCACTGGGACTTAATTCTTCCCTTTTAACTGCTCTCTACTCTTTATAGCAGCAGCAGACGAGTCAATAGTGTGTGTGGGCGTCGCTGGCAAAGCCAGCAATTATTGCTCATCCCTACTTGCCCTTCAGAAGGTGGGGGTGAGCTGCCGTCTTGAGGTGTAGGTACACCCACTGTGCTCTTAGAGAGGGAGTTCCAGGACGTTGACCCAGCGACAGTGAAGGAACGGTCGATATATTTCCAAGTCAGGATGGTGAGTGACTTGGAGGGGAACCTCCAGGTGGTGGGGTTCCCAGGTATCTGCTGCTCTTGTCCTTCTAGATGGTTGTGGGTTTGGAAGGTGCTGTCCCAGCAACCTTGGTGAGTTCCTGCAGTGCATCTTGTAGACGGTACACACGGCTGCCACTGTGCGTCGGTGGTGGAGGGTTTGTATGTTTGTGTGAGGGGGGAGCAATCAAACGGGGCTGCTTTGTCCTGGATGGTGTCGAGCCTCTCAAATGTTGTTGGAGCTGCACTCACCCAGGAAAATGGGGAGTATTCCATCACACTCCTGACTTGTACCTTGTAGATGGTGGACAGGATTTGCGGAGTAAGGAGGTTACTGCTCTTGTAGCCACAGTATTTATATAGTTGGTTCAGTCCAGCTGCTGGTCAATGATGTTGGTGGTGGGGGAGTCAGTGATGGTAATGCCATTGAATATCAAGGGATGATGGTTTTCCTTATGATCCCAGACCAAACACTTGCTAAGATACGAGACAGAGACCCCTATATTTTATTTTATTTGTTCGACTGTGGGGATAGGATACTTCATCGCTGTCCCACAGACTGGTTTATGACCCTCTTGCTCAGGCTAACCAAAACCCCTCAGTTATCTGAACCCCAAGGAACCTTGTTTCTATAAACAAAATTCCATTAGCCCTGTTTAGGTGAACAATATCCATGGTTGGAATGAATGATGATCTTACTTTTATGATGCTTTAATTACCCCTTCTGTAGCCACGGTGTCTGTCTGTCTTTTAAAGCAGGAGTTTTAAAACTTACTGCACAGTCTCACACACACTAACCCAGCCTTTTAACACTGACTGCTCCAGATAAATGTAATGCAATGTATACCTGTTTCTTAGTGGAGATGGTCATTACCTGGCAGTTGTGCGTCAGCCCAAGCCTGGATATTGTCCAGGTCTTGCTGCGTTTGGACATGGACTGCTTCATTACCTGAGGAGTCGGGAATGGTGCCGAACATTGTGTAATCATCAGCGAACATCGCCATCTGGCCAATGGTAACCCCTGGGACTCAGGTGATGGGCCTTCCACAACCACAACCACCTTCCTTTGTGGTTGCTATGGCTCCAACCCAGGAGTGCGCCATTTCCTCTATGGCTATGCGTCCGGTACATCGGCTTCAGTCGGACCGGAAGAGTTCCCGCCAACATCCAGGACTGGGAAATCCTTCCCAGAACCACCGACGCGTGACAGCACGGAAGGAGGCCATTCTGCCCATCCCGCTTGCCCCTGCTCTCCCACCAGGCAACCCCCTAACTTTGTGCCATTCCCCAACCTTCGCCCCGCAACCCCACCAGATTCGTCCTTTTCCGTTAACAGTCCACTAGCCTCTCGGAGGTCCCCTCACATTCTCAGGCTGTGCATTCCAGACCCTAACCGCTCTCTCCATAGAATCATAGAATTTACCGTGCAGAAGGAGGCCATTCGGCCCATCGGATCTGCACCGGCCCTTGGAAAGAGCACCCCAATTAAGCCCACACTTACAGCCTAGCCTTGTAACTCAGTAACCCCACCTCACCTTTTTTGGACACTAAGGGGCAATTTAGCACGGCCAATCCACCTAACCTGCACATCTTTGGACTGTGGGAGGAAACCGGAGCACCCGGAGGAAACCCACGCACACACGGGGAGGACGTGCAGACTCCGCACAGACAGTGACCCAAGCCGGGAATCGAACCTGGGACCCTGGAGCTGTGGAGGAACTGTGCTAACCACCGTGCTGCCCGTGTAAAGCCCTTTCCTCCAGCCGCCGTTGCGTCTATCGCTGTTGTTGTCGATCCTTTCCCCAGTGGGAACAGCTTCTCCCTGGCTACTCTGTCCAGCCCCCTCATGATTCTGAACAAAAACGATGCTCTTAGCCTTCTGTGCCCCAAGGAGACCACTCCTAATTTCTCCAATCTGGCTTCAGAGCTGGAGTTCCTCATCCCTCTCTCATGCTCTCATCTTTTCTGCGCCCTCTCTAATACTTTCAAATCCTTCCTCAAGCCTGCAGTCTAGAACTGTACACACTGCTCCAGCTGCGGTCTAACCATGTCAGCATGACCTCGCTCTTCTACTCTACGCCCCTAATAATCAAGCCCAGGATATCATCTGCTTTATGAACCGTGCTCTCAAACTTGTCAAAGAACAAAGACAAGTACAGCACAGGAACAGGCCCTTCAGCCCTCCAAGCCCGTGCCGACCATGCTGCCCGTCTAAACTAAAATCTTCTACACTTCCGGGGTCCATATCCCTCTATTCCCATCCTATTCATGTATTTGTCAAGATGCCCCTTAAATGTCACTATCGTCCCTGCTTCCACCACCTCCTCCGGCAGCGAGTTCCAGGCACCCACTACCCTCTGTGTAAAAAACATGCCTCGTACATCTGCTCTAAACCTTGCCCCCCGCACCTTAAACCTATGCCGCCTAGTAATTGACCCCTCTACCCGGGGAAAAAGTCCAACTATCCACTCTGTCTATGCCCCTCATAATTTTGTATCCCTCTATCAGGTCGCCCCTCAACCTCCATTGTTCCATTGAGAACAAATCAAGTTTATTCAACCGCTCCTCATAGCTAATGCCCTCCATACCAGGCAACATCCTGGTAAATCTCTTCTGCACCCTCTCCAAAGCCTCCACATCCTTCTGGTACTGTGGCGACCAGAATTGAACACTATACTCCAAGTGTGGCCTAACTAAGGTTCTATACAGCTGCAATATGACTTGTCAAGTTTTATACTCAATGCCCCGGCCAATGAAGGCAAGCATGCCGTATGCCTTCTTGACTACCTTCTCCACCTGTGTTGCTCCTTTCAGTGACCTGTGGACCTGTGCACCTAGATCTCTCTGGCTTTCAATACTCTTGAGGGTTCTACCATTCACTGTATATTCCCTACCTGCATTCAACCTTCCAAAATGCATTACCTCACATTTGTCCGGATTAATCTCCATCTGCCATCTCTCTGCCCAAGTCTCCAAATAATCTAAATCCTGCTGTATCCTCTGACAGTCCTCATCGCTATCCGCAATTCCACCAACCTTTGTGTCATCCGCAAACTTATTAATCAAACCAGTCACATTTTCCTCCAAATCATTTATATATACTACGAACAGCAACGGTCCCAGCACTGATCCCTGCAGAACACCACTAGTCACAGCCCTCCAATCAGAGAAGCACCCTTCCATTGCTACTCTCTGCCTTCTATGACCTAGCCAGTTCTGTATCCACCTTGCCAGCTCACCCCTGATCCCGTGTGACTTCACCTTTTGTACCAGTCTACCATGAGGGACCTTGTCAAAGGCCTTACTGAAGTCCATATAGACAACATCCACGGCCCTGCCTGCATCAATCATCTTTGTGACCTCCTCGAAAAACTCTATCAAGTTACGGAGACATAACCTCCCCCTCACAAAACCGTGCTGCCTCTCGTTAATACGTCCATTTGCTTCCAAATGGGAGTAGATCCTGTCTCGAAGAATTCTCTCCAGTAATTTCCCTAGCACTGACGTAAGGCTCACCGGCCTGTAGTTACCTGGATTATCCTTGCTACCCTTCATTAGCTAACATTGGCTATTCTCCAGTCCTCTGGGACATCACCTGAAGACAGTGAGGGTCCAAAGATTTCTGTCAAGGCCTCAGCAATTTCCTCTCTAGCCTCCTTCAGCATTCTGGGGTAGATCCCATCAGGCCCTGGGGACTTATCTACCTTAATATTTTTCAAGACTCCCACCGACATCTGTATCCCTCTATTTCCAACCTATTCATGTATTTGTCAAGATGCCCCTTAAATGTCACTATCGTACCTACTTCCACCACCTCCTCCGACAGCGAGTTCCAGGCACCCACTACCCTCTGTGTAAAAAACTTGCCTCGTACATCTACTCTAAACCTTGCCCTTCGCACCTTAAACCTATGCCCCCTCGTAATTGACTCTTCCACCCTGGGAAAAAGCTTCTGACTATCCACTCTGTCCGTGTCCCTCTTAATCTTGTAGACTTCTATCAGGTCGCCCCTCAACCTCCGTCGTTCCAGTGAGAACGAACCAAGTTTATCTGTTCTGTTACCTTCAATGAATTTTACTTGTTTACCGCCCAGGTCCCCCTGCTCCTCCACCCCTGCGTAGAGCCGCCTCCCAATATCTTTGTGCCGCAATGTATCACTTTATGTTCTTCGAATTGAACTTCATCTGCCACCTGCCTGCCCATTCCATCACCTTGCCGAGGTCCTTTTGAAGTTCCACCCTGCCTTCCTCATTGATCACAATGGCTCCAAGTTTCGTATCACCCGCAAATTTCGAAATTGTGCCACGTACACCGATGTTTATGTCATTAATATGGATCAGGAACAGCAACACTCCCAACACTGACCCCTCCAGTCTGAAAAGCATCCATAGGCCATGCTGCATCCTCCGATTCTGGGTCTATCCGCAGCCAGAGCTGCGAGGATCACTCCGGGGCCCTGCCAGCCCCCTTCAGGTAGGAGAATCGCTCAGTGAAACGCCAGCTGGCGTGGGGACATAGCCCCATTATTGGAGAATCCAGCCCCTTGCGGTCCCCAAAATATCTCTTCTTTGGAGGTGACCCATTGCTAAGTTACCGTTCTTCCTGTCAACGTTTAACGCAATCTTCATTATTCTCACCCTGCATCATCCTCTGCCCTTTCCCAATACTAACCTCAATCTTATCCCAGAATGGTCACTTTCCCCCAAATGTTCTCCTGCTAAACCTTGGTCCAATTAGCCCACCTCCTTCCCAAGGACCGGGCCTAACAGTGTTTCTTTTCCTATTGGATGAGAAACATACTCGTAGAGCCGTACCAATTACAGATTAGCAGCACCTCTACCCAGTCCCGCAACTTAATAAGATGGTGGCTGATCTGATTGTAACCTCGACCCCACAGTCCCGCTGACCCTGGATGACCTTTCACCCCCAATGTTAATGAAGAATCTATCCACCTCGGCCTTAAAAGTATCCGAAGACTCTGCTTCCGTTGCCTTTTGAGGAAGAGAATTACAGAGACTCACGGCCCTCTGAGGGAAAACGTTTCTCCTCATCTCTGTCTGAAATGGTCGCCCCTTATTTTTAACTGTGACCCCGGAGTTCTGGATTCTCTCACAAGAGGAAACATCCTCTCCACATCCCCCTGCGCCCCCCTGTCAATACCCCGCAGGATCTTAAAGATTTTGATCAAGTCGTCTTTTACCCTCTTAAACTCCAGTGGATACAAACCTAACCCCTCCAACCTTTCCTCATAAGGCAACCCGCCCATTCCTGGTATTAGTCCAGTAAACCTTCTCTGAACGTCTTTGAACACATTTACATCTTTCCTCAAATAAGTAGACCAATACTGTACACAATACCCCTGATGTGGTCTCACCAATGCTCTGTGCATCTGAAGCCTAACCTCCCTGACTTTGAAATCAATTCCCCTCACAATAAACTATAACATTCTTATTAACTTTCCTAATTACTCGCTGTACTGGTATACTCGCCTTTTGTGATTTATAGACTAGGACACCCGGATCCCTCTGCACGTCAGAGCTCTGCAATCCTACAGTGAGTTGTTTAATTCTTCACACCATTGGCAATAGGGTGTGCAGCAATGTAGAGCTTAGGTCTAATTCGTAGGTTGTGGAATCCCTTAGCTCTGTCTATTACTGGCTGCTTATGCTGTTTGGCACACAAGTAGTCCTGTGTTGTGGCTTCACCAGGTTGACATCTCATTGTTCAGTGTGCCTGATGTTGTTCCTGTCATGCTCTCCTGCACTCTTCATTGAACCAGGGTTGATCCCCTGGCTTGGAGGTAATGGTGGAGTGGGGGATATGCCCTAAGGTTGCAGATTGTGGTTGAATACAATTCTGCTGCTGCTGATGGCCCCCGCCACCTCATGGATGCCCAGTCTTGAGTTGCTGGATCTGTTTGAAGTCTATCCCATTCAGCACAGTGGTGGTGCCACACAACACGATGGAGGGTATCCTCAATGTGAAGACGGGACTTTGTCTCCACAAGGACTGTGCGGTGGTCACTTCTACCGATACTGTCATGGGCAGGTGTATCTGCCGCAGACAGGCAGGTGAGGATGAGATCAAGTAGGTTTTTCCCTGTTGTTGGTTCCCTCACCACCTGCTGCATAGACATAGAAGACATAGAACAGTACAGCACAGAACAGGCCCTTCGGCCCTCGATGTTGTGCCGAGCAATGATCACCCTACTTAAACCCACGTAACCCGTATACCCGTAACCCAACAATCCCCCCATTAACCTTACACTACGGGCAATTTATCATGGCCAATCCACCTAACCCGCACATCTTTGGACTGTGGGAGGTAACCGGAGCACCCGGGGGAAACCCACGCACACACGGGGAGGACGCGCAGACTCCACACAGACAGTGACCCAGCCGGGAATCGAACCTGGGACCCTGGAGCTGTGAAGCATTTATGCTAACCACCATGCTACCGTGAGGCCCTGTGCAGTCCCAGTCGAGCAGCGATGTCCTTTAGAACGGGCCAGCTTTGTCTGTGGAGGTACTACCGAGCCATTCTTAGTGATGGACATTGAAGTCCCCCCACCCAGAGCACATTCTGTGCCTTGCCCCCCTCAGTGCTTCCTCCAAGTGGTGTTCAACATGGAGGAGTATGGGATTCGTCAGCTGATGGTGGCCGATACGTGGTAATCAGCTGGAGGTTTCCTTGCCCATGTTTAACCTGAAGCCATGAGACTTCATGGGGTCCAGAGTTGGTATTGAGGACTCCCAGGGTAACTCTCTCCCAACTATACATTGAGGACTCCCAGGGTAACTCTCTCCCAACTATACATTGAGGACTCCCAGGGTAACTCTCTCCCAACTATACATTGAGGACTCCCAGGGTAACTCTCTCCCAACTATACATTGAGGACTTCCAGGGCAACTCCTCTCCCAACTATACATTGAGGACTCCCAGGGTAACTCTCTCCCAACTATACATTGAGGACTTCCAGGGTAACTCTCTCCCAACTATACATTGAGGACTCCCAGGGCAACTCTCTCCCAACTATACATTGAGGACTCCCAGGGTAACTCTCTCCCAACTATACATTGAGGACTTCCAGGGTAACTCTCTCCCAACTATACATTGAGGACTTCCAGGGCAACTCCCTCCCAACTATACATTGAGGACTCCCAGAGTAACTCTCTCCCAACTATACATTGAGGACTTCCAGGGTAACTCTCTCCCAACTATACATTGAGGACTTCCAGGGCAACTCCCTCCCAACTATACATTGAGGACTCCCAGGGTAACTCTCTCCCAACTATACATTGAGGACTTCCAGGGTAACTCTCTCCCAACTATACATTGAGGACTTCCAGGGTAACTCTCTCCCAACTATACATTGAGGACTCCCAGGGTAACTCTCTCCCAACTATACATTGAGGACTCCCAGGGTAGCTCTCTCCCAACTATACATTGAGGACTCCCAGGGTAACTCTCTCCCAACTATACATTGAGGGCTCCCAGGGTAGCTCTCTCCCAACTATACATTGAGGACTCCCAGGGTAACTCTCTCCCAACTATACATTGAGGACTCCCAGGGTAACTCTCTCCCAACTATACATTGAGGACTCCCGGGGTAACTCTCTCCCAACTATACATTGAGGGCTCCCAGGGTAGCTCTCTCCCAACTATACATTGAGGACTCCCAGGGTAACTCTCTCCCAACTATACATTGAGGACTCCCAGGGTAACTCTCTCCCAACTATACATTGAGGACTCCCAGGGTAACTCTCTCCCAACTATACATTGAGGACTCCCAGGGTATCTCTCTCCCAACTATACATTGAGGACTCCCAGGGTAACTCTCTCCCAACTATACATTGAGGACTCCCAGGGTAACTCTCTCCCAACTATACATTGAGGACTCCCAGGGCAACTCCCTCCCAACTATACATTGAGGACTCCCAGGGTAACTCTCTCCCAACTATACATTGAGGACTCCCAGGGCAACTCTCTCCCAACTATACATTGAGGACTCCCAGGGTAACTCTCTCCCAACTATACATTGAGGACTCCCAGGGTAACTCCCTCCCAACTATATACCACTGTGTTGCCACCTCTGCTGGGTCTGTCCTGCCGGTGAGACAGGACATACCCAGTAATGGTGATGTCTGGGACATGGTCTGCAAGGTGTGATTCTGTGAGTGTGACTATGTCAGGCTGTTGCTTGGCTAGTCTGTGAGACACCTCCCCCAACTTTGGCATAAACCCCTAGGTATTAGTGAGGAGGCCTTTGTCGGGTCAACAGGGCTGGGTCTGCCATTAGAAGTCGATGCCAGGTCTTCCGGCATTCATTTTTTAAACCTTGTCGTGGTCGGATGCAACTGAGTGGCTCTTTCGGCCATTTTGGAGCATCTTTAAGAGTCAACCACATTGCTGTGGGTCTGTCATGACATGCAGACCTGCACGATTTCCATACCGAAAGGGACTGAGTGAACCAGATTGGATTTTACAACAATTGGCAACAGTTTCCTGCTCTGGGTTTAGCATTTTATTAGATTTGTTAGTTGAATTTAATCACTGCCAGCTGCTGGTAGTGCGATTTGAACCTGTGTCTCAGGCCTGGATCCGTGGGAAAATATTCCCTGTGATATTACCAATATGCCATTGCCTCCTCTAGTGCTTGACTGCCCAGTTATCACTGGGATGAGGAGGAATTTCTTCTCTCAGAGAGTAGTGAGTCTGTGGAATTGTTTACCGCAGAGAGCTGTAGAGTTTGGGTCATTAAGCATGTTCAAGGCTGAGGTACAGATATTTAATCAGTAAGGGAACCAGCGGTTACGGCAA
This sequence comes from Scyliorhinus canicula, assembly GCF_902713615.1. NCBI lineage: Eukaryota > Metazoa > Chordata > Chondrichthyes > Carcharhiniformes > Scyliorhinidae > Scyliorhinus > Scyliorhinus canicula. The sequence goes on from NC_052151.1 coordinate 200,887,390, forward strand.
TGAGGAGGGAAGGTGGATTTGAGGGTTATCATATCAGATCAGTCATCTGAATGGTGGAGCAGACTCGATAGGCCGAACGATCTCAGAGAGGCCCAAACCCCAAGGTCAGTTCTGTCCAAACACCTTTTTACAAAATGGCACCCAGGTATGGTGGTGGGGTGCAGCCTTACACCGCCTCCCCGCCCCATCCCTGCCCACACAAAACGTTCCAACACCCATCCAATGGAGCCCGGGGTTGCATGATGCGGTACGAATCGGTACAGCAGCACATTGGTTAGCACTGTTTCTTCACAGCGCCAGGGTCCCGGGTTCGATTCCCGGCTTGGGTCACCGTCTGTGCGGAGTCTGCACCTTCTCCCCGTGTACGCGTGGGTTTCCTCCGGGTGCTCCGGTTTCCCCCCCGACAGTCCAGAAAGCTGTGCTTGTTCGGTGAATTGGGGCCGGGGTTCTCCGAGCCTTTGTGCCGAAATTGCAATCGGCGGGGGGGCAGAGATCGGGTCCGACGCCGCGACGCGACCGGACAATCAGCGGCAGTCACGGGCACGCGGTCGACGCTTCACCAGCCGGCGATTCTCCGCGGTCAACCGGCCTAGTTCCCACCGGGTTGGTTCACGTATGGTTCCACCCGTCGGGAGCTCGGTATGGAAGCTGCTGAGGCCGTCCTGGTGGGGGATGCGGAGGGGGGGGGGTGAATCAGTCTCCTTGGGGGGTGGGCCTCTATGACGGCCAGGCCCGCGATCGGGGGCCACCGATCGGCGGGCACGCGCAATCTGGGGGGGGGGGAGCCTACCTTCTTCCGTGCCGGCCCGCTGTGTGGGACCGCCGTGTTGCGCGGGGTCGGTACGGAAGCGGCCGCCGTGGCGCATGTGCGGACCCACGGCCAGCAGTGCAGGGCCGTTTATCGGCAGCTGGAGCAGCATTGAGCACTCTGGCACCATTCTGGCCCCCTGTGGGCCACGGAATTGCTGGGCCAAGAGGCCCATTGAACCCGCCGTGAAACACTCCGGTGTTTACACCGCCGTCAACACTTAGAACATAGAACATAGAACAGTACAGCACAGAACAGGCCCTTCGGCCCTCGATGTTGTGCCGAGCCATGATCACCCTACTTAAACCCACGTATCACCCGTATACCCGTAACCCAACAATCCCCCCCATTAACCTTACACTACGGGCAATTTAGCATGGCCAATCCACCTAACCCGCACATCTTTGGACTGTGGGAGGAAACCGGAGCACCCGGAGGAAACCCACGCAGACACAGGGGAGGACGTGCAGACTCCACACAGACAGTGACCCAGCCGGGAATCGAACCTGGGACCCTGGAGCTGTGAAGCATTGATGCTAACCACCATGCTACCGTGAGGCTGCGTTTTTGGAGAATCCCGGCCTGGAGATTCTGAATTCTCCCTCTGTGCGTCCAAACAGGCGCCGGAATGTGGTGACTAGGGGCTTTTCACAGTAACTTAATTGCCGTGTTAATGTAAGCCGACTCGTGACAATGGGAGTGTTTGATGGGGACATTGTAGAGGGAGCTTTACTCTGTATCTAACCCCGTGCTGTACCTGTCCTGGGAGTGTTTGATTGGGACAGTGTAGAGGGAGCTTTACTCTGTAACTAACCCCGTGCTGTACCTGTACTGGGAGTGTTTGATGGGGACAGTGTAGAGGGAGCTTTACTCTGTATCTAACCCCGTGCTGTCCCTGTACTGGGAGTGTTTGATGGGGACAGTGTAGAGGGTGCTTTACTCTGTATGTAAACCCGTGCTGTACCTAGAACATAGAACATAGAACATAGAACAGTACAGCACAGAATAGGCCCTTCGGCCCTCGATGTTGTGCCGAGCCATGATCACCCTATTCAAACCCACGTATCCACCCGATACCCGTAACCCAACAACCCCCCCCCCCTTTACCTTACTTTTTATGACACTACGGGCAATTTAGCATTGTCAATCCACCTAACCCGCACATCTTTGGACTGTGGGAGGAAACCGGATCACCCGGAGGATTCCCACGCACACATAGTACATAGAACGATACAGCGCAGTACAGGCCCTTCGGCCCTCGATGATGCACCGACATGGAAAAAATCTAAAGGCCATCTAACCTACACTATGCCCTTATCATCCATATGCTTATCCAATAAATTTTTAAATGCCCTCAATGTTGGCGTGTTCACTACTGTTGCAGGTAGGGCATTCCACGGCCTCACCACTCTTTGCGTAAAAAACCCACCTCTGACCTCTGTCCTATATCTATTACCCCTCAATTTAAGGCTATGTCCCCTCGTGCTAGCCACCTCCATCCGCGGGAGAAGGCTCTCGCTGTCCACCCTATCTAACCCTCTGATCATTTTGTATGCCTCTATTAAGTCACCTCTTAACCTTCTTCTCTCTAACGAAAACAACCTCAAGTCCATCAGCCTTTCCTCATAAGATTTTCCCTCCATACCAGGCAACATCCTGGTAAATCTCCTCTGCACCCGTTCCAAAGCTTCCACGTCCTTCCTATAATGAGGCGACCAGAACTGTACGCAATACTCCAAATGCGGCCGTACTAGAGTTTTGTACAACTGCAACATGACCTCATGGCTCCGGAACTCAATCCCTCTACCAATAAAGGCCAACACACCATAGGCCTTCTTCACAACCCTATCAACCTGGGTGGCAACTTTCAGGGATCTATGTCCATGGACACCGAGATCCCTCTGCTCATCCACACCACCAAGAATTTTACCATTAGCCAAATATTCCGCATTTCTGTTATTCTTTCCAAAGTGAATCACCTCACACTTCTCCACATTAAACTCCATTTGCCACCTCTCAGCCCAGCTCTGCAGCTTATCTATGTCCCTCTGTAACCTGCAACATCCTTCCGCACTGTCTACAACTCCACCGACTTTAGTGTCGTCTGCAAATTTACTCACCCATCCTTCTGCGCCCTCCTCTAGGTCATTTATAAAAATGACAAACAGCAACGGCCCCAGAACAGATCCTTGTGGTACGCCACTCGTAACTGAACTCCATTCTGAACATTTCCCATCAACTACCACTCTCTGTCTTCTTTCAACTAGCCAATTTCTGATCCACATCTCTAAATCACCCTCAATCCCCAGCCTCCGTATTTTCTGCAATAGACGACCGTGGGGAACCTTATCAAACGCTTTACTGAAATCCATATACACCACATCAACTGCTCTACCCTCGTCTACCTGTTCAGTCACCTTCTCAAAGAACTCGATAAGGTTTGTGAGGCATGACCTACCCTTCACAAAACCATGCTGACTGTCCCTAATCATATTATTCCTATCTAGATGATTATAAATCGTATCTTTTATAATCCTCTCCAAGACCTTACCCACCACAGACGTTAGGCTCACCGGCCTATAGTTACCGGGGTTATCTCTACTCCCCTTCTTAAACAAAGGGACCGCATTTGCTATCCTCCAGTCCTCTGGCACTATTCCTGTAGCCAATGATGACCTAAAAATCAAAGCCAAAGGCTCAGCAATCTCTTCCCTGGCTTCCCAGAGAATCCTAGGATAAATCCCATCCGGCCCCGGGGACTTATCTATTTTCACCTTGTCCAGAATTGCCAACACTTCTTCCCTACGCACCTCAATGCCATCTATTCTAATAGCCTGGGTCTCAGCATTCTCCTCCACAATATTATCTTTTTCTTGAGTGAATACTGACGAAAAGTATTCATTTAGTATCTCGCTTATCTCCTCAGCCTCCACACACAACTTCCCACCACTGTCCTTGACTGGCCCTACTCTTACCCTAGTCATTCTTTTATTCCTGACATACCTATAGAAAGCTTTTGGGTTTTCCTTGATCCTACCTGCCAAAGACTTCTCATGTCCCCTCCTTGCTCGTCTCAGCTCTCTCTTTAGATCCTTCCTCGCTTCCTTGTAAATATCAAGCGCCCCAACTGAAACTTCACGCCTCATCTTCACATAGGCCTCCTTCTTCCTCTTAACAAGAGATTCCACTTCTTTGGTAAACCAAAAATAGTGAGTTCCCACCGGCCGTGCCTGCAGGAAACATTTCCAACCCGTCGCCAGTGACTTACCCCCACGCTGGGAAATATTGCCATCGCCTCTGACCCTGCATCGCGACAGTCTAGCCTCCAATCTACCCCCTGCCCTCTCTCCCCCCCCACCCTCCCCCCCCCCCTCCCCCTCCCCCCTCCTACCCCCCCCCCCCCCCCCCCCCCCCCCCCCCCCCCCCCCCCCCCCCCCCCCCCCCACACCGGCACTGCTCTGCAGTGGGACACTGGGCTGGTTAGGGAACCTTACCTTGACCATGCGATGACAGTATTTGTAAATTCGGTCACGGGATGGGGTATCGCGGCCTGGGCGTGGCACCGTTTATTGCCCGTTCCTAAATGCTCTTGAGTGGCTCGCTGGGCCATTTCAGAGGGCATTTAAAGAGCCAACCACATTGTTGTAGGCCCGGAGTCACATGTCGGCCGACCAGCTAAGGATAGCAGATTTTGTTCCCTAAGAGGGGAGTCAGACCGTTTTCTTCATAAGTTTATGAGGGGTTAGAGATAGGGTGGATAGGCAAGAAGGCCGTTTTTCCATGAGTGGAGGGGTCAATAACCAGGGGCCATGGCTATATGGGCCAAGTGCTGGAAAATGGGATTGTCAGATCTATGAGCGACATGGACACGATGGGCCGAATGTGTAAGGTCTCTGAACCTACGAAAATGACTACTCCGGATTTGGTCTCACCAATGCCTGTTCAACCGGAGCAGAACCTACTTTTGTCATCAACTCCCCTCACTTTAAAGACGCTATCACCAAGAAAGCACAACAGCGCCTATATTTCCTCAGGAAACTAAGGAAATTTGGCATGTCCACATTAACCCTTCCCAACTTTTACAGATGCACCATAGAAAGCATCCTATCGGGCTGCATCACAGCCTGGTATGGCAACTGCTCGGCCCAGGACCGCAAGGAACTTCAGAGAGTCGTGAATACCGCCCAGTCCATCACACGAACCTGCCTCCCATCCATTGATTCGATCTACACCTCCCGCTGCCGGGGGAAAGCGGGCAGCATAATCAAGGATCCCTCCCACCCGGCTTACTCACTTTTCCAACTTCTTCCATCGAGCAGGAGATACAGAAGTCTGAGAACACGCACAGATTCAAAAACAGCTTCTTCCCCACTGTCACCAGACTCCTAAATAACCCTCTTATGGACTGACCTCATTAACACTACACCCTGTCTGCTTCAACCGATGCCAATGCTTATGTAGTTACATTGTACATCTTGTGTTGCCCTATTATGTATTCTCATGTATTTTCTTGTATTTTCTTGAATTTTGTTTAATTCCCTTTTCTTCCCATGTACTGAAGGATCTGTTGAGCTGCTCGCAGAAAAATACTTTTCACTGTACCTCGGTACACGTGACTGTTGGAACCACCAATTTTACGGACACGTGATTGTAGGATTAGAATAGCGGTTTTAATATGGTCTGGGCACAGGACTCCGTTCTCCACGACGTAGCCGAGGATGGCCAGTCTGTTTGTGCGGAAAACGCATTTCTCCCTGTTATGTGAGATTTAATTTCTGTGCCGTTTGGAGAAAACGGTGTAGGTTGGCATCGTGGTCCTGCTGGTCATAGCCGCAGATGGTAACATTGTCCAGATACGGAAACGTGGCCCACAGCCCGTACTGGTCTACCATTCGGTCCATTGCTCGTTGGAACACCGAAACCCCGTTAGTGACGCCGAAAGGGACCCGGAGGAAATGGAAGAGGTGGCCATCGGCCTCAAATGCCGTGTAGTGGCGGTCCTCCGGGCGGATTGGGAGCTGGTGGTATGCAGACTTCAGATCCACCTTGGAAAATAGCCGATATTGGGCGATCTGATTAACCAGGTCTGCAATTCTGGGGAGGGGATACGCGTCTAGGAGCGTAAAGCGATTTATGGTCTGGCTATAGTCGACGACCATGCGAAATGTTTCCCCGGTCTTGACGACCACCACCTGAGCTCTCCAGGGACTATTACTGGCCTCTATAATCCCCTCACTGAGCAGCCATCGGACCTCCGATCGGATCAAGACCCTATCCTGTAGGCTGTATCGTCTGCTGCGAGTAGCTACTGGCTTTCAATCTGGAGTGAGATTGGCGAAGAGCGGAGGGGGGGAGATGCGCAGTGTAGTTAGGCTGCAGATAGTGAGTGGGGGCAGGGGCCCGCCGATGCTGAGGGTGAGGCTCTTGAGGTTGCACTGGAAATCCAGGCCTAATAAGAGTGGCGCGCAGAGGTCGGGCAGGACATAAAGTCTAAATTTAGAATAACTAGCGCCTCGAATTGTGAGCGTAGCAACGGTGTGTCCTTGGATTTGGACTGAGTGGGAGCCCGAAGCGAGGGCGATAGTTTGGCTCACCGGAAAAATAGAAAGCAAACAGCGTCTTAACAGCTCTGGATGTATAAAGCTCTCGGTGCACCCGGAGTCAAAGAGGCATGGCGTGCTGTACCCGTTGATCTGGACCTCCGCCATCGAACTTCGTAGGTGCTTGGGGCGGGATTGATCCAGGGTGACTGCGCTGAGTTGCGGGTAGTCGGCGGCTCGATCAGCTGTGCTGGAGTGGCCCCAGGATGACTGCCCTCTGAGTTCGTAGTCGTCGAGGTGAGTTTCAGAGTTTGAAGGGGATTGATCCCAAGATGGCCGCCCCCATGAGTCGCACATGGCCGGCCGCATGGAGGAGGATTGCCAAGATGGCTGCCCCCATGAGTCGCACATGGCCGGCCGCATGGAGGAGGATTGCCAAGATGGCCGCCCCCATGAGTCGCACATGTCGGGTGGGGGCGGATTCGGCATATAGGCTGCAGCATTTCAGGGCCTGCAGGCCTGTGAATTCAGGGAACGGGTGCTTTGAGCCGTGGGAGGGTTAGAGGCTGGGCTTTCTTCGCCAGAACACTCTGGCATAGTGTCCTTTTCACCCGCAGATGCTGCAGGTCGCATTACGGGCCGGGCAGTGCTGCCGCGGGTGCTGGCTTTGGACACAAAAATGGCAGGCTGAAGCAGCCGAGTAGCCGGCTGGGGCAGCAGAGTAACTGGCTGGGACAGCAGAGTAACTGGCTGGGGCAGCAGAGTAACTGGCTTTGGCAGCGCGGTAGCTGGGGGGCCGTGCGGCACAGGCCTGGGGGGGGTTGTTGGTCGGGGGCCCACGATGAGGTCGCGGGGTCTGCGGGAAACGAGGTGAGGCTGCAGAAGGAAACTTCCATAGTGGTAGCAGCCTCCACAGTAGTGTCTAAGTCCTGGTTCCCCTTTTCTAGCAGTCTTTGGCGCACAAAGTTAGACCTAAGGCCCACCACGAAAACGTCCCGCACAGCAATCTCCCTATGTTCCGCCGCGGTAACGGCTTGATAATTACAGTCATTGGAAAGATTGTTCAATTCCCTTACAAACTCGGCTAGCGTTTCTGTAGGCTGCTGACGGCGGTTCGTAAACACGTGGCGTGCATAAACCTCGTTAATGGGCCTAACGTACATTTTGTCCAATATTGCCAGCGCTGCGGTATAATAACCGGCCGGATTCAGCTGTGTGGATATTCTGTGGCTTACCCTCGCGTGCAGTAGGCTGAGTTTTTGTTCCTCCATTGTTCCAGCGGTGCTGGCTTCTGCCAGGTAGGCTTTAAAACATCTCAGCCAGTGGGAAAAAATTTCCTTAGCCTCTGCATCCTCTGGGTCGAGTTCTAGGCGTCCGGGCTTGAGGGCTGCTTCCATGATTTCTTCGACTGTTTCCTGAGTATATTAAATTGTTGGAGCCAACAATTCTACGGACACGTGCTTGTAGGATTTGAATAGCGGTTTTAATATACTCACAACAGAGCCAGCCTATTAGCCATTGAACTTTCGGTGAACTGGCCGGCTGACCATGTGGCACTGATCTTTATACAGCAGCTTCCGGGGGAGGAGTCCTGGGCAGAGCCAAGGGAGAAGCCCCGTACAACTCGAGCATTCCCAGAGCTACTCCCCCTGGAGGACAGGTAGTGTAACTGCACTTACAATATAGTCACATGTATATACAGATTACAATCCGGTGTGAATCACATTCACCACAGTGACAATAAACCAATCCAATCCAATCCAAGACTCTCGGGTGCTGACGATGTAGTGTACTAGCAATCCAGAGACCCAGGGCAATGCTCGTGTTCAAATCCCACCACCGCAGATGGTGAGATTTGAATCCAGTATAATCTTATAAATCTCTGTCAGGTTCCCACTCAACCTTCCCTCGTTGCTCAGACCCTCCAGCCCAGGTAGCTTCCTGGTAAACGCCCTCTGCACCCTCTCCAATGGAATCGCATCCTTCCGATAATGTGGCGGCCAGAAGTGTGTACAGTCTGAATCTGAGGAAAGGTGTAAATGTGTCAGAAGCCATTCAGAGGGGCTTTCCTGGATTCATAGAATTTACAGTCCCGAAGGAGGCTATTCGGCCCATCGGGTCTGCGCCGGCCCTCGGAAAGAGCACCCCATTTAAGCCCACATTTGCAACCTAACCCCGCAACCCCACCTCACCTTTTTTTTGGACACTAAGGGCAACATAAGAACATAGGAACTAGGAGCAGGAGTAGGCCATCTGGCCCCTCGAGCCTGCTCCGCCGTTCAATGAGATCATAACTAACCTGCACATCTTTGGACTGTGGGAGGAAACCGGAGCGCCCGGAGGAAACCCACCCACACACGGGGAGGACGTGCAGACTCCGCACAGACAGTGACCCAAGCCGGGAATCGAACCCGGGGACCCTGGAGCTGTGAAGCAACTGTGCTAACCACTGTGTCGCCCTGCTGCCCACCGGGTTTACTGGCCTATTATCAGGAATGGGCGGCTTGTCTTATGAGGAAAGATTGGAGGGGTTAGGTTTGTATCCAATGGAGTTTAGAAGAGTGAGAGGCGACTTTAGTGAAGACCTTTAAGATCCTGAGGGGTATTGACAGGGGAGATGTGGAGAAGATGTTTCCTCTGGTGGGAGAATCTGGAACTCTGGGGGTCACAGCTTAAAAATAAGGGGTCGACCATTTCAGACAGAGATGAGGAGAAATGTTTTCCCTCAGAGGCTCGTGAGTCTCTGGAATTCTCTTCCTCAAAAAGCAGAACCTTTGGATATTTTTAAGGCCGAGCTGGATAGATTCTTCATTAACATTGGGGGTCAAAGGTCATCCAGGGTCAGCGGGGATGTGGGGTCGAGGTTACAATCAGATCAGCCGTGATCTTATTGAATGTCGCAGCAGACCCGAGGGGCCGAGTGGCCGATTCCTGATCCTGATTTGTATGTTCCCACAGGGAAAGGACACCATAATGGCTGGATGCAACTACCCCAATGCCCCCCCCCCCCCTCCCAACTGGTAGCGTATTGTTCCCAATGACCATAGTGTGTGTTAATGTATCACTGAGACACACTGGGGTTACACAGACCCTGGCAAGACTGAATCCTTCCCTAATAATTTCGATTTCAAGGTGAGAGGGGAAAAGTTTAAGGGAGATGTGCGGGGAAGGTTTTTTATGCAGAGGGTGGTGGGTGCCTGGAACGCTTTACCAGCGGAGGTGGTAGAGGCAGGTACGATAGCATCATTTAAGAGGCATCTAGACAGGTATATGAACGGGTGGGGAACAGAGGGAAGTAGACCTTGGTAAATAGGCGACAGGTTTAGATAAAGGATCTGGATCGGCGCAGGCTGGGAGGGCCGAAGGGCCTGGTTCCTGTGCTGTAATTTTCTTTGTTCTTGTTGTTCTAATACCTGCTGTGTGTTACTATATAATGCTGCAGTTTTCACTGAGACACACTTACACAAAGTTTGCACAGTACCAAATGGCAATTGAACGATCTAAAGTACTTGCTGTGTGTGTGTGTTATAATAGCTTCCATCTGGGACCCTTAACCCTCGATCTGCTGCCCAGATGCTCCACTGCTATGATTCCTTTAATTCCGCAGGCTGGATCACAATCTGATATCTCTGCCTGCCTCTGAATTCCTGAGCAATGTATGTAAGAGCTAATGGTTAGAGCACACGCTTGCCACATATACAGAGAGAGATCCACGGTGAACGCAGTGAACGCAAACACAGCAAGTGCTGGGGGAACAGACTTGGACGAGGCCATACATAGCAACGGGAGAAATCTGCAAAGAAAATAAGCTGGAAAAATTGCCTTCACAGATTCAGGAAAAAAGTAACATTCTTTCACACGATTGAAAACACTAATAAAATGTAATTTTTCACACTCGGGATCACAGCACACACACTGAAATCACTATTAAAGGAGTGTTCCTTCACATCCACACTCAAACACACCAAAATCACTATTAAAGGAGTGTTCCTTCACACCCGGGTTCACACACTGAAATCACTATTAAAGGAATGTTCCTTCACACCCAGGCACACACACTTAAATCACTATTAAAGGAGTTTTCCTTCACACCTGGCTCACACACTGAAATCACTATTAAAGTAGTGTTCCTTCACACCCGGACACACACACACTGAAATCACTATTAAAGGAATGTTCCTTCACACCCGGGCTCACACACTGAAATCACTATTAATGGAATGTTCCTTCACACCCGGGCTCACACACACTGAAATCACTATTAAAGGAGTGTTCCTTCACACCCAGGCACACACACTGAAATCACTATTAAAGGAGTGTTCCTTCTCAACTGGGCTCACACCCTGAAATTACTATTAATGGAGAGTTCCTTCACACCCGGGCTCACACACACTGAAATCACTATTAAAGGAGTGTTCCTTCACACCCAGGCTCACACACACTGAAATCACTATTAAAGGAGTGTTCCTTCACACCCAGGCACACACACTGAAATCACTATTAAAGGAGTGTTCCCTCACACCCGGGCTCACACACACTGAAATCACTATTAAGGGAGTGTTACTTCACAGCGAGGCTAAATGTTGCTCGTTCTGGGTGAGTGTGCCTTACACTCAATTTGGCTCTGTTTCTTTCCTTAGCTTTGGAGTCGCCAGGTATCGTTAAGACACCGCCACAAGTTTCAAGTTCAAGCAGGGCAGCAGGGTAGCATGGTGGTTAGCATAAATGCTTCACAGCTCCAGGGTCCCAGGTTCGATTCCCGGCTGGGTCACTGTCTGTGTGGAGTCTGCACGTCCTCCCCCTGTGTGCGTGGGTTTCCTCCGGGTGCTCCGGTTTCCTCCCACGGTCCAAAGATGTGCGGGTTAGGTGGATTGGCCATGCTAAATTGCCCGTAGTGTCCTAATAAAAGTAGGGTTAAGGGGGAGGTTGTTGGGTTACGGGTATAGGGTGGATACGTGGGTTTGAGTAGGGTGATCATGGCTCGGCACAACATTGAGGGCCGAAGGGCCTGTTCTGTGCTGTACTGTTCTATGTTCTATGTTCTATGTTAAGTTCAAATCAATAAATCCATACACCAGTTAGTAAGTTCAAACAAGTCACATTTATTATATTACAGTTATCTACTAATCATGCATATAATCTATAAGACTAGGCTAATCCTACCACTACTAGGCCAAATACTTATCTGGATAAGGGGACTGCCGGATCAGGGAACAATGGCTTCTAGCTTTGTCCTGGGTCCGCAGGCTTCCAGTAGTTATGGACTAAAGGGAGTCAGGAGTTTCTACTCTCGTAGCGTGCGTTGTATGACACTTACGTGATGGCGGCTGCTGTCCAGGCCTTTCCTTCTCAAGCTTCTTCTGCTGCAACGGTGTTCTGCTGGGAGGGCTAGCTGGTCAAGGAGATGCTGGCAGAGTGAGAGAGCTGGGGTCGTGGTCTCTGTCTTATACCCCTCTCAGGATCTCGCGCCCACCTGGGCGGACCCTCTGTACTCTTGTAATCGATTGGGTCTCTTCCCAATCGATTGATTTGAATTCCCCAATAACAGGGCAGTAACCTCGATCACTGGGGCGGTTCTTGGGACTCATTGTTTTGGACTTCTTTTGGCGCTGAGAAGTCTGGCCTTCTATTCAATGTATCGGTTAGCATTAACTTGTTTCCATTGTACCTGGGAATCGCCCGGTATCGCCTCATTAGTATACTAACTTGTTTTCTTTCACAGTGCTGTCTGGTTTCTGCAGCAGTCAGAACTGGTTTCTGCAGCAGTCAGAATACACAAGTGCGTTTGCAAGCTGCTTGCTTTTGCAACATATCCATTTTCCCTGCATTCTTTGTAATCTTCCATTTTGTGTAAGGCAGTGGCCACCCCAGGTGGCTACACTCCCTCCTTGTGATCCTCATGAGAAATCATGAAGGATCACCTAAGTTCAGTGTCTTTGTGTTCTCTGACCTCAGCGAGTCCCATGGCCTCTACACTTTCCTCAATTATGGCACAAAATTTTTATCTAACAGTCTCTGGTTGGCGCTATGTCAAAGGGGACATGCATTACTAGGGAACCTCTAACTATCCTTTGTAAACTACACTCCCTTATACCTTTAAACATTCTAACTGCCTATCCTTAAAACATTATCATCATTACATTACATTTCTGGCTCGGCAGTCAAGCTCAGAATATTACAATGCATCAGAAAAGGTTTTTATTTACAACAGCGACTTGAAAATTAAATCATTCATTACACATCAAGGGGTTGGGGGGCTGGTGGAAGCCAAAAATAGGGGATTGTACTCTGTATATGGTCGAGGCGCGAGAGCGGGAGGCTCTCCTCCATTTTCTTAACCGAAGTGTCTGCACTACGATGCAGAGAACTGCTATCGCCAAAAGTAATTCTACAACATATGATAGGGAGTACCAATTCATAAATTTTGTGCACCAGGTCTGGTCATCGCTGTTCAGTACTGGGCTTTGAGAAGTCGGTGTTTGGGAAACATTAATGGCGGGGGTCATAGGGGAAAAAGGGTTTGCGTCCGCGCGCAAAAATACAAAAACAATAACTAAAAACATATAGGCCTTCATCGCGGTCTTCTTTCTTCTCTTCCGTCTGTCCTTTGTATTGCTGATCTTGCTCTGATCCCTCCTTCGAACGTCCGAAAGCTAGGGGATCAAGCATAGTATCTGTCAATGATCCGTTTAATACCTTTAATGTTAGTGTATCTGTCCTCTTATTCCAATTGTCCCTTAAATGAATGGCCAAGTCACTCCCTGTGACTCCCCTAATTTTTTTTTGTCAAGAGCGAATTTAGGACCAGACGTACACTTAATAACTGTGCCGCTGCGAGCCGTCTCGCAGGTTTTGCGATTTACCATCCCAATGTTCCTGGATGTAAATAGCATAAGGAGTAGCAGCCAAAGGGGTACCTCAAACAAAACAAATGAAACCAAACTTTAGAAATGAGATATCCGAATGAGTTGCGTATGGGCCGCGACGGGTAAGATTTGGGTGGGATCCCTGGGTAGGGCATGCTGTGCTGTACCCGAGCTTAGCTGACCAGAGAGGGGGGGTCCTCAGACAGGGCAGGTCCTCAATGCCGTTTCTCCACTGCCTGAGCAACCTGGAACGAACGGGCAAGAATGTAGTCATTGTGGAATTCCAGCCTCTATTCACAGAATAGAGGGGCACCTAAAAAAGGGGGAGCCAAGATGCTCCTAGTGGGGTGAAGGGTGAAGCCTTAAGTTGGGCTCCAGACATTGCAGCTGAGTCAAGTTCTCAGAGATATCTGCGGACAAACTAACGTGCATGTGAGGTGGTCACAAGCTTTTCAGCTGAAAACCTAGTGGCCAATCTCCGAAACAAACATTTAACAAACAAACAAACATACAAACATCACCAACATGCGTACAGGTTCCATCAGAAAGAACACCGTTTATCTCTCAAGCGGTTCCTCTTTTTACATCATCTGGACACCTCAATAATCTTCATTCTCTGCGAACAGGGTCGCAAAGGGGTTGCCGTGTCGGGAGTCAGACTCAGAGTCATCCTCTTCTCCCGGATCCCATACCCTTGTATGGATCAGGCATGCAATTTTAGCATTGTGTGACCGGGGGTCACTTTCGTCATTACGGACAAGTCTACAAGAATTGTCCCTGTGGCAAATCGTGGGGTCTAAATTTGTATGAACGTTGTCGGGGTCGTCATAATTGGGCGGTGGGGCTGGGTGTGGGTCTGGTGTTTTAATATAAGTGATCTCTGAATCACTGTTGTCGGTGTCGGAGTTGGTGTGTGTGGGGTCTGTTGTATCAGGGCAGTAGAGAGGCTGTGGTTCTCGTCCAAGTCACAGTCACTGTTTCTGCTGTGGCAGCTTGTGGCCGTTTTGGGGTGTGGTCTGAAGTCAATAGGCGGAGTCGAGGTCGAGTCCGATGAGGAGCTGGTCTGTGAGGGGAAGGGTGGAAATGTGTCTCTTGTGGGTGGGGCGTGGTGTTCTGCTGCATCTAGCAGGACATGGTGTGAGTGGTTGGACTGTGTTCCATAAGCCTTTAGCTGGTTAATATGGAACCTCGCAGTATTCCCATTGGGGTACTTTATTCTGTATACTGATGGGCTGATTTTGTCCGCAATTGAGTAGGGGCCGGAAAATTTTGGGGCCAAAAACGTGCTGGGGTTATACACAGATAACATCACTTGTTGGCCAACCTGAAATTCTGTGGTATGGACAGTCCTGTTGAAACAAGCCTTGCTCTGTTTCCGTTTCTTACCCAATTTTACTGCGGCTGCTAACTGAGCCGACCTTACAGTCTCAACTAATTGTTTTACTGCTGTCTCGTGTGTGAGGGCCGTCACTTCTGGGCAGGTCATGTCGAGTCCTAAAAGGAATTCAGATCCTTTCATAGGGCGTCCGGTCATGAGTGTGTGTGGGGTGAAACCTGTTGATGCTGAAACAGTATTTCTTATAAACATAAATGTGAATGGGAGCACTGAATCCCAAGTTGAATTTTTCTCCTGTGCCATCTTTCTAAGGGTCGATTTTAGAGTCCGATTCATGCGTTCCACTATTCCGCTTGACTGAGGGGTGATACGCAATGTGGAAACTTTGTTTAATGCCGAATATGGCCAGGACGTTCTTCATGACCCATCCTGTAAAATGAGATCCCTGGTCTGACTCTATACTTCTGGGGAGTCCCCATCTAGTAAAGATGTGGTGGGTCAGGATCTTTGCGGCTGTCTTTGCTGTGTTCGTACGAGATGGGAATGCCTCTACCCATTTCGTAAACGTGTCTATGACCACCAGAACATATTTATAGCCATTCCTGCAAGGGGGCAATGGACCTATAAAATCGATCTGGAGGTTAGTCCAGGGGCCATTAACGGGGCGAGTGTGGCTGAGTTGTGCCTTCTTTGAATACCTCTCCGGGTTATTCTGTGCACAAATCAAACAGTTCTCGATGTAGTGCGTTACATCGTCTCTTAAATTGGGCCACCAACAGAGCTGTCTAAGGTCGGCTGTGGTAGGGTCGATCCCTTGGTGTCCATGACTATCATGGAATAAGGCAATCATTTGATTCCTGTCTTTCTCAGGAACCACATACAACTTGTCTTTGATAATCGCACCCTCATGTGTGGTCAAAGCGTGTTTGAATTTATCGTACTGGGCCACAATGTTTCCTTTTAAAATCTCCCAGAGATTTGCGTCCTGCTTCTGTGCCTGTACTAAATCCTCTATGTCTGTCTGTGAGACCTGAACTGCACTCACAGGGACGCTAGCTGATGCGCTAGCTGGGGGGGTGTCCAAAAATGACCTCGCCTGGAACCTGCTTTAGCCAGTGCGTCGGCTTTCACATTTCCAGGGGGGGATGATCGATGGTGGCTTCTAACCTTAATAATGCCGTACGTCCTATCCTTTGCCTGTTCTAGGATATGGCGGAGTAATGGGGCTGATGGAAGGGCTTCCCGTCCGCGGAGACAAAACCTCTTGTCCTCCACAGGGGTAGAAAATCTGTGAGGCTGTTACATACATATAGACTGTCCGAGTATATGTCTGCGGGGCTGGGGAACGAATCTGGGTGGTCCACTATGTATGCTATGGCCGCGAGCTCTGCTGCCTGCGTGCCTAAATGTCCGGGTAACTTTAATGCTAACTCCTCTAGTGCGTGTCCCTGCGCATCTTCCACATAAATGCCGCATCCAGTGATGCGTTCGCCATCTAAAACTGTGGATGAACCGTCTACATAGATCCATATGGGTGCACACGTGTCTGTGTGCTGGGGGCTCTGGCTTGAATTCCCTATCTTCCTGGGGGGCGTCTTAGCAATGAAGGGTCCTGTGTTGTGGAGGGGGGATACTATTTTGCAATCATGGGGTTGTCCTGGGTATTGGAGGTTGTCCGCTAAAAATGTGTGTGTCCTGGCTCGTTTAACTGTTATGTCCCGTCCTTGTAACAGAAGTGTCCACCTAGCTGCTCTTATCTGGCTCACTGAACCGTCCTTTAGTCGTCCGTCTAAAAGTAACTGTGTGGGGGTGTGTTTGGTCAGAATGGTGATGGAGTTGAGTCCAGTAATGTAAGAAAAGTATTGTACTGCCCAGAATACAGCCAGTAGGTGCCTTTCGCAGGCTGAAAATCCTTGTTCCACTGGGTCTAACAGTCTGGAGGCATAAGCCACTGGTCGTAGCTGCTCGTGCCGTTCCTGAAGGAGCACGGCCGAGAGGGTCAGATCTGTGCTCGCTACCTCAATTGCATAGGGGGAGAGCGGGTCTGGAACTTGTAGTGCAGGTGCTGCGCTAAGGGTTTTCTTTAAATCTTCCACAGCCTCTGTATGCAGCGGAAGCCATTCCCAAGGGGCTCCTTTCTTAAGGAGATCTGAAAATGGGGCTGCCTTGGTCGCAAAACCATCGATATGGTTCCGACAATACCCAACCAGTCCTAAAAATAACCAGAAGGTTGAAACATTTTGGGGAAGGGGCAATTTGACGATCGAGTCAATTCTTTTGAATTCGATCTCGCGTTTGCCGTGTGTGATGATTGTACCCAAATACATCACTTTATTCTCCAATATTTGGGCCTTTCTGGAGTTAACTTTACATCCGATTGAGTTCAGAAGTTCCAGGAGTTCGGACAGAAGCGTGATGTGCTCTGCCTTGGTGTCTGTCTGCAGTAATAGGTCGTCCACATACTGTACCAGACATTCGGGTCGGGAAAATTTTGCTAGTCCATTTGCCAGCTGTCGGTGGAAAATGGAGGGGGAATTGTGGAATTCTTGTGGGAGGCATGTCCACGTGTACTGCTGACCTTTAAAAGTGAAGGAAAATTTGTACTGACACACCTTTGCCAATGGGATTGACCAAAAGCCGTTGCTAATGTCCAATACCATGAAATATTTGGAGTTGAGACTCTGTTTGAGCATGGTCTCGGGACTTGTTGCTACCGTGGGGGGTACTGCTGGGGTAACTTTGTTGAGTTCCCGATAATCACTGGCCAAATAGGGGCATTATTAGTCGAGACTACTGTCCTAAGTACACCCTGCTCTAATAAGCTCTCTATAACCTTTCCAATTTCTCCCTCTGCTTCTAGGGGAAATCTGTACTGTCTTTGTGGTCTCGGGTCAGGTCTTGTAATTTGAACTTGTCCAGTCATTCTGCCGCAGTCGTGCCGGTGACTGGCAAATGCTGTCCTGTTCAGTACTGCCCTAACCTGTTTTTCCGTGCTAAGCGTGGTCGGGTCAAAACAATAGTCGCCTACTGCGCTAATCCTGTCTGCGTACTCTCCTACTGTGAGCGTTGCGGGTGCTCTGTCTGATTTTACCATTTGCCAGACACACTGATTTACTGGATCGAACGACAGGCTGTGGGCATTCATAAAGTCAATACCCAGTATGTGTTCTGCTGTGCGGGGCAGATTAACTAACACAATGGGGTGTCTGGTGGAGATATTCCCTAGTTGGATTGATACAGGGGCTGTAATGTGTCCCTGCTGTGAGTGACCTGTAAAGCCGCTGAGTTATTGAAGCTGTAGTGGGCCACGTGTCTGCCTGTGGTGTAGTGGAGGAATTAATGGTTGTGCGGGACCCTCCTGTGTCCCAAAGTTATTCTATGGGCTTTCCCCGAATTTTCGCCGTGACCACCGGTCTTCCGGATCGGTCCCAGAGGGTGTCACAGACCCAAGTGGGGGAGCCCGAACACCGTCAGTCCGTTCCGTCCACATTGGTCTGTCCTGACTGCGTCCCTATACTATGGATTGGCTTTGCTTTGTTCCTGTTCAGAGTGCCGGTCTGCTGGCCTCTCTGAGATTTCTGCGGGGCGTTGCATTCCCTAGCAAAATGACCTAACTGTCCGCAGTTATAACATTCTTGTGACTTCTGTGGGGGGCTGTTCTTTCCCTCATTTACCTATGCGGGGTTTTGGTGCGCTCTCACTGCCTGAATATCTGCTGCAGCCTGAGCTTCTTCGTGGTTCTTTAATGTTACTTTGCGGTGGACAGATTGCTCCCAAGCGCGGGACAATCTTTTCAATACCCATTTTTCATTATGGGTCTCTTCTGAGGGGTCATAATTGCTGCAGACATTCTGTCCTTCATCTGTGGCGTGGGAGATGATTGTGCGGATCCATTTAACCATATTATCTCAGGTTAAATGTGCGCGGTCTAAATCACCAAAAACGGCAGTGAAATGAATCTACAGCCTTCCTGCGAATGCTGTGGGGTGCTCTGTCCTTTTCTGCCTACACTTGTTTAGGCCTTCGACCCTACCCTATCACGTCTAAAATAGCTGTTTGCATCTCTTCGAGGGTGCCTCCTCCAATGTTCTGTGGGTCGGGGAGGGCTGCTACAACTGATGAGTCTAAACTCAAAACTGCGAGCTTAACCTGATCTCACTCATCCAGGCCGTACATGGTCGTCTGTTGCTTCACTCGTGTGAAAAATTGGTGGGGGTCTGCAATGGGAGGAACGGGGTGATTTTCTCACACACGTCCCTTAGTTGTGTCACGGTTAAGGGGGTGGTGGTGATCTCGGGTGCGCCTTCTGCGGTTGCTTTTCTTTGGGTGGTGACTGGGTTCATTGGTGCGGGTGCTATCTGATCTGTGGGGGGTTGGGGTGCTTTCCTTTTCTGTTGCGCTGCTGGCGCACATGTTCCCTGAACATAGCGCTGCGCGGTTTCACTCAACTCCTGCCAATCTGGGGCATTTTCCTCATCTAACTGGGTTCCAAATGTCTCTTGGAACCCATTCTGCACAGAAAGCAGAAATTGCAGCTGCGCAATCTGCTTCCTACATTTCGTGTGGTCCACTGTGCTTTGCCTTTGCTCAGTGGTGGCAGCATGGAGTGCTCTTAAAGCTGCCTTTAAGTCGCTACACTGCTTCTTCAGTGTCTACCTGCTTATCTGCTTCTTCTCTTATCAAGACTGCACGCTGCACATCTTGATAGGCCTTTTCATATTGAACTTGAGAGCTGCTCAGATGGGCTAGACAAGACTGATGTGCCCTCTTGGCATCATCCACCTCTCTATCCTTATCTGCCAGTCGTTGCCGTAATCCTAAATTCTCCTTTTCGATGTCCCTGACATCCACTTTGCTCATTCTGTTTTTCTCCTCTAACTCTGCTCTGAGCGTTCTGACGACCTCCTCTGTGCCTCGCAATTGTGCCAAGCAGGACACAATCGCCATCGGCTTACGTGCTTTACCTAAACTTTTCTTGTGAATTTCACTCAGGTTCTCCCACCAAGTATGTCCTATACTCCCGGGACCTGTCTCCTCATTCACACAAAACTCACTCCAAAGGGGCCATCCTTTCCCTTTGAGGTACTTCCTTAGTTCGAGCTCCCACATGGGACACTGACCTACTCTGCTACTGTTGGTCGCTGCGACCACGAACTGCTCTGGGTTCATGAGGCGTTCCATTGCCTGCATGGCCATTTCTTTTTCTCCTGTGCTCTCTTAAATTTGGAACGAGAGATAATAAGGCAATGCTTATAAAATACGGGTACGGCTTTCGCTATGTTCTGACTTATAAAACTCCCGACAGATCATCGCAACAAAAGTCTCTCGGTTTAACCTTACAACCCTGTTAGTTACGCTTGCAAAAACACACTTCCGAATTATGAGGATTGATTTGAACTACTTGAACACTTTCCTTTCCCAATTGGATTTCAGATTCAAATTTCTGGGTTCTGTCTGAGTGGGGGCGGCAACTTCGAATCGAGTCCCGTCGGATGTCGCCACTAAATGTTGCTCGTTCTGGGTGAGTGTGCCTTACACTCAATTTGGCTCTGTTTCGTTCCTTAGCTTTGGAGTCGCCAGGTATCGTTAAGATACCGCCACAAGTTTCAAGTTCAAGTTCAAGTCAATAAATCCATACACCAGTTAGTAAGTTCAAACAAGTCACGTTTATTATATTACAGTTATCTACTAACCATGCATATAAACTATAAGACTAGGCTAATCCTACCACTACTAGGCCAAATACTTATCTGGCTAAGGGGACTGCCGGATCAGGGAACAACGTCCTCTAGCTTTGTCCTGGGTCCGCAGGCTTCCAGTAGTTATGGACTAAAGGGGTCAGGAGTGTCTATTCCGTAGCGTGCGTTGTATGACACTTACGTGATGGCGGCTGCAGTCCAGGCCTCTCCTCCTCAAGGATCTTCTGCTGCAATGGTGTTCTGCTGGGAGGGCTAGCTGGTCAAGGAGAGGCTGGCAGAGAGAGAGAGAGCTGGGCTCACGGTCTCTGTTTTATACCCCTCTCAGGGTCTTGCACCCACCTGGGCGGACCCTCTATACTCTCGCAATCGATTGGGTCTCTTCCCAATCGATGGATTTGAATTCCCCAATAACGGGGCAGTTACCTCGATCACTGGGCGGTTCTTGGGACTCATTGTTTTGGACTTCTTTTGGAGCCGAGAAGTCTGGCCTTCACACACAGTCTGGGTATTCCTTCACACCCGGCCTCACGCCCTGAAATCACTATTAAAGGAGTGTTCCTTCACACCCGGCCTCACGCCCTGAAATCACTATTAAAGGAGTGTTCCTTCACACCCGGCCTCACGCCCTGAAATCACTATTAAAGGAGTGTTCCTTCACACCCGGCCTCACGCCCTGAAATCACTATTAAAGGAGTGTTCCTTCACACCCGGCCTCACGCCCTGAAATCACTATTAAAGGAGTGTTCCTTCACACCCGGCCTCACGCCCTGAAATCACTATTAAAGGAGTGTTCCTTCACACCCGGCCTCACGCCCTGAAATCACTATTAAAGGAGTGTTCCTTCACACCCGGCCTCACGCCCTGAAATCACTATTAAAGGAGTGTTCCTTCACACCCGGCCTCACGCCCTGAAATCACTATTAAAGGAGTGTTCCTTCACACCCGGCCTCACGCCCTGAAATCACTATTAAAGGAGTGTTCCTTCACACCCAGCCTCACACACACTGAAATCACTATTAAAGGAGTGTTCCTTCACACCCGGGCTCACACACACTGAAATCACTATTAAAGGAGTGTTCCTGCACACCCGGGCTCACACACACTGAAATCACTATTAAAGGAATGTTCCTTCACACCCAGCCTCACACACACTGAAATCACTATTAAAGGAATGTTCCTTCACACCCGGGCTCACACACACTGAAATCACTATTAAAGGAGTGTTCCTTCACACCCGGGCTCACACCCTGAAATCACTATTAAAGGAGTGTTCCTTCACACCCGGGCTCACACACACTGAAATCACTATTAAAGGAGTGTTCCTTCACACCCGGACACACACACACTGAAATCACTATTAAAGGAATGTTCCTTCACACCCGGACACAAACACACACTGAAATCACTATTGAAGGAGTGTTCCCTCACACCCGGGCTCACACACACTGAAATCACTAATAAAGGAGTGTTCCTTCACACCCGGGCTCACACACACTGAAATCACAAATAAAGGAATGTTCCTTCACACCCAGGCACACACACTGAAATCACTATTAAAGGAGTGTTCCTTCACACCCAGGCTCACACACTGAAATCACTATTAAAGGAGTGTTCCTTCACACCCGGGCTCACACACTCTGAAATCACTATTAAAGGAGTGTTCCTTCACACCCGGGCTCACACACACTGAAATCACTATTAAAGGAGTGTTCCTTCACACCCGGGCTCACACACTGAAATCACTATTAAAGGAGTGTTCCTTCACACCCGGCTCACACACACTGAAATCAATATTAAAGGAGTGTTCCTTCACACCCGGGCACTCACACACACTGAAATCACTATTAAAGGAGTGTTCCTTCACACCCAGGCTCACACACACTGAAATCACTATTAAAGGAGTGTTCCTTCACACCCGGGCTCACACACACTGAAATCACTATTAAAGGAGTGTTCCTTCACACCCGGGCTCACACACACTGAAATCACTATTAAAGGAGTGTTCCTTCACACCCAGGTCACACACACTGAAATCACTATTAAAGGAGTGTTCCTTCACACCCGGGCTCACACACACTGAAATCACTATTAAAGGAGTGTTCCTTCATACCCGGGCTCACACACAAACAGAAATCACTATTAAAGGAGTGTTCCTTCACACCCGGACTCACACACACTGAAATCACTATTAAAGGAGTGTTCCTTCACACCCAGGCTCACACACTGAAATCACTATTAAAGGAGTGTTCCTTCACACCCGGGCTCACTCACACTGAAATCACTATTAAAGGAGTGTTCCTTCACACCCGGGCTCACACACTGAAATCACTATTAAAGGAGTGTTCCTTCACACCCGGCTCACACACACTGAAATCAATATTAAAAGAGTGTTCCTTCACACCCGGGCACTCACACACACTGAAATCACTATTAAAGGAGTGTTCCTTCACACCCAGGCTCACACACACTGAAATCACTATTAAAGGAGTGTTCCTTCACACCCGGGCTCACACACACTGAAATCACTATTAAAGGAGTGTTCCTTCACACCCGGGCTCACACACACTGAAATCACTATTAAAGGAGTGTTCCTTCACACCCAGGTCACACACACTGAAATCACTATTAAAGGAGTGTTCCTTCACACCCGGGCTCACACACTGAAATCACTATAAAGATGTGTTACTTCACACCCGGGCTCACACACACTGAAATCACTATTAAAGGAGTGTTCCTTCATACCCGGGCTCACACACACTGAAATCACTATTCAAGGAATGTTCCTTCATACCCGGGCTCACACACAAACAGAAATCACTATTAAAGGAGTGTTCCTTCATACCCGGGCTCACACACAAACAGAAATCACTATTAAAGGAGTGTTCCTTCACACCCGGACTCACACACACTGAAATCACTATTAAAGGAGTGTTCCTTCACACCCGGGCACACACACACTGAAATCACTATTAAAGGAGTGTTCCTTCACACCCGGGCTCACACACACTGAAATCACTATTAAGGGAGTGTTCCTTCACACCCGGACACACACACACTGAAATCACTATTAAAGGAGTGTTCCTTCACACCCGGGCTCACACACACTGAAATCACTATTAAAGGCGTGATCATTCACACCCGGGCTCACACACACTGAAATCACTATTAAAGGAGTGTTCCTTCACACCCAGCCTCACACACACTGAAATCACTATTAAAGGAGTGTTCCTTCACACCCGGGCTCACACACACTGAAATCACAATTAAAGGAGTGTTCCTTCATACCCGGGCTCACACACAAACTGAAATCACTATTAAAGGAGTGTTCCTTCACACCCAGGCTCACACACACAGTAATCACTATTAAAGGAATGTTCCTTCACATCCGGGCTCACACACACTGAAATCACTATTAAAGGAATGTTCCTTCACACCCGGGCTCACACACACTGAAATCACTATTAAAGGCGTGTTCCTCCACACCCGGGCTCACACACGCTGAAATCACTATTAAAGGAATGTTCCTTCACACCCGGGCTCACACACACTGAAATCACTAATAAAGGAGTGTTCCTTCACATCCGTGCTCACACACAAACTGAAATCACTATTAAAGGAGTGTTCCTTCACACCCAGGCTCACACACACTGAAATCACTATTAAAGGAGTATTCCTTCACACCCAGCCTCACACACACTGAAATCACTATTAAAGGAGTGTTCCTTCACACCCGGGCTCACACACACTGAAATCACTATTAAAGGAGTGTTCCTTCACGCCCGGGCTCACACACACTGAAATCACTATTAAAGGAGTGTTCCTTCACACCCGGGCTCACACCCACTGAAATCACTATTAAAGGAGTGTTCCTTCACACCCGGACACACACACACTGAAATCACTATTAAAGGAATGTTCCTTCACACCCAGGCTCACACACACTGAAATCACTATTAAAGGAGTGTTCCTTCACACCCAGGCTCACACACACACCAAAATCACTATTAAAGGCGTGATCCTTCACACCCAGGCACACACACTGAAATCACTATTAAAGGAGTGTTCCTGCACATCCGGGCTCACACACACTGAAATCACTATTAAAGGAGTGTTCCTTCACACCCAGGCACACACACTGAAATCACTATTAAAGGAGTGTTCCTGCACATCCGGGCTCACACACACACTGAAATCACTATTAAAGGAATGTTCCTTCACACCCAGGCACACACACACTGTAATCACTATTAAAGGAGTGTTCCTTCACACCCAGGCTCACACACACCGAAATCACTATTAAAGGAGTGTTCCTTCACACCCAGGCTCACACACACACTGAAATCACTATTAAAGGAGTGTTCCTTCACACCCAGGCTCACACACACTGAAATCACTATTAAAGGAGTGTTCCTTCGCACCCGGGCTCACACACACTGAAATCACTATTAAAGGAGTGTTCCTTCACACCCAGGCTCACACACACTGAAATCACTATTAAAGGAGTGTTCCTTCACACCCGGGCTCACACACACTGAAATCACTATTAAAGGAGTGTTCCTTCACACCCAGGCACACACACACTGTAATCACTATTAAAGGAGTGTTCCTTCACACCCAGGCTCACACACACCGAAATCACTATTAAAGGAGTGTTCCTTCACACCCAGGCTCACACACACACTGAAATCACTATTAAAGGAGTGTTCCTGCACATCCGGGCACTCACACACTGAAATCACTATTAAAGGAGTGTTCCTGCACATCCAGGCTCACACACACTGAAATCACTATTAAAGGTGTGTTCCTTCACACCCGGGCTCACACACACTGAAATCACTATTAAAGGAGTGTTCCTTCACACCCGGGCACTCACACACTGAAATCACTATTAAAGGAGTGTTCCTTCGCACCCGGGCTCACACACACTGAAATCACTATTAAAGGAGAGTTCCTTCACACCCGGGCTCACACACACTGAAATCACTATTAAAGGAGTGTTCCTTCACACCGGGCTCACACGCACACTGAAATCACTATTAAAGGAGTGTTCCTTCACACCCGGGCTCACACACACTGAAATCACTATTAAAGGAGTGTTCCTTCACGCCCAGGCACACACACACTGAAATCACTATTAAAGGAGTGTTCCTTCACACCCAGGCACACACACACTGTAATCACTATTAAAGGAGTGTTCCTTCACACCCAGGCTCACACACACCGAAATCACTATTAAAGGAGTGTTCCTTCACACCCGGGCTCACACACTGAAATCACTATTAAAGGAGTGTTCCTTCACTCCCAGGCTCACACACACTGAAA
This sequence comes from Scyliorhinus canicula, assembly GCF_902713615.1. NCBI lineage: Eukaryota > Metazoa > Chordata > Chondrichthyes > Carcharhiniformes > Scyliorhinidae > Scyliorhinus > Scyliorhinus canicula. Next base: position 200,912,961 of record NC_052151.1, read on the forward strand.
TCACTATTAAAGGTGTGTTCCCTCACACCCAGGCTCACACACACACTGAAATCACTATTAAAGGAGTGTTCCTTCACACCCAGGCTCACACACACACTGAAATCACTATTAAAGGAGTGTTCCTGCACATCCGCGCTGACACACACACTGAAATCACTATTAAAGGAGTGTTCCTTCACACCCGGGCTCACACACACTGAAATCACTATTAAAGGAGTGTTCCTTCACACCCGGGCTCACACACACTGAAATCACTATTAAAGGAGTGTTCCTTCACACCCGGGCACTCACACACTGAAATCACTATTAAAGGAGTGTTCCTTCACGCCCGGGCTCACACACACTGAAATCACTATTAAAGGAGTGTTCCTTCACACCCGGGCTCACACACACTGAAATCACTATTAAAGGAGTGTTCCTTCGCACCCGGGCTCATACACACTCAAATCACTATTAAAGGAGTGTTCCTTCACTCCCAGGCTCACACACACACTGAAATCACTATTAAATGAATGTTCCTTCACACCCTGGCTCACACACACTGAAATCACTATTAAAGGAGTGTTCCTTCACACCCGGGCTCACACACACTGAAATCACTATTAAGGGAGTGTTCCTTCACACCCGGGCTCACACTGATTGAGCACCCAATACACAATCATTGGGTGAACACAAAACGTCCCAGGACCTCACACAAATATTTCCACTCCACCAGACAAAGGCTTCCTCTGCATCCACGGGCACCACCACCTCGACCTCGCTCCCCTCAGTAGGCATCATTATTACATTGATGAGCCGTCTAATATTGGTCGCCAGGTGTCGCCCCTTAACAAATCCCGTCTGATCCTCTGGTGATCATGAAATTCTTTTGAAAAATACCCAGTAGGTGCTTTTATTTCTTCGTCATCCGTCATCTTGCAAGAGCACAGCACCTACGCCCACATTACTCGCACCGATAGCCACGTTAGACATAGACATAGACATAGAATAGACATAGAACGATACAGCGCAGTACAGGCCCTTCGGCCCTCGATGTTGCACCGACATGGAAAAAAGCTAAAGGCCATCTAACCTACACTATGCCCTTATCATCCATATGCTTATCCAATAAACTTTTAAATGCCCTCAATGTTGGCGAGTTCATTACTGTTGCAGGTAGGGCATTCCACGGCCTCACCACTCTTTGCGTAAAAAACCCACCTCTGACCTCTGTCCTATATCTATTACCCCTCAATTTAAGGCTATGTCCCCTCGTGCTAGCCACCTCCATCCGCGGGAGAAGGCTCTCGCTGTCCACCCTATCTAACCCTCTGATCGTTTTGTATGCCTCTATTAAGTCACCTCTTAACCTTCTTCTCTCTAATGAAAACAACCTCAAGTCCATCAGCCTTTCCTCATAAGATTTTCCCTCCATACCAGGCAACATCCTGGTAAATCTCCTCTGCACCCGTTCCAAAGCTTCCACGTCCTTCCTATAATGAGGCGACCAGAACTGTACGCAATACTCCAAATGCGGCCGTACTAGAGTTTTGTACAACTGCAACATGACCTCATGGCTCCGGAACTCAATCCCTCTACCAATAAAGGCCAACAAACCATAGGCCTTCTTCACAACCCTATCAACCTGGGTGGCAACTTTCAGGGATCTATGTACATGGACACCGAGATCCCTCTGCTCATCCACACTACCAAGAATTTTACCATTAGCCAAATATTCCGCATTCCTGTTATTCTTTCCAAAGTGAATCACCTCACACTTCTCCACGTTGAATAGTTTTGTATAATTTGGGGTGGCGAACACAGGAGCAGTGGTTAATACAGCCTTCAGGCCGTCAAATGCCTATTGGCACTCCGCCGTCCATTGAAATTTGCTAAGCTTCTTCAGCAAGTCCGTCAGTGGAGCAACTGCGCTGATGGAATTCGGCACAAATTTACAGCAAAAACCACTCATGCCAGGAAAATCGCATTATTTCCCTTCGTGTCGAGAGTATTGGAAACTCCCCAATAACTTTTTTTTTCACAGCCCGTGGGACCATCCGTCCATGTCCAATCGTATGGCCAAAGGTCGTGACTTTGCCTTTTACTTTTGGCTAGGTTTACCACCAAACCCGCCTCCTGAAGTCGATCGAATAATTCCATCGGATGCTTCAAATGTTCTTTCCATGTCTGACTAAAAATCAGGCTGCCCAGTGTGTGTAAATGGGGAGAGGTGGGTGAGGGGGTTAATCCCCCTCCGATAGGGGAACAGGCTGCCCAGTGTGTGTAAATGGGGAGAGGTGGGTGAGGGGGTTAATCCCCCTCCGATAGGGGAACAGGCTGCCCAGTGTGTGTAAATGGGGAGAGGTGGGTGAGGGGGTTAATCCCCCCTCTGATAGGGGAACAGGCTGCCCAGTGTGTGTAAATGGGGAGAGGTGGGTGAGGGGGTTAATCCCCCCTCCGATAGGGGAACAGGCTGCCCAGTGTGTGTAAATGGGGAGAGGTGGGTGAGGGGGTTAATCCCCCTCCGATAGGGGAACAGGCTGCCCAGTGTGTGTAAATGGGGAGAGGTGGGTGAGGGGGTTAATCCCCCTCCGATAGGGGAACAGGCTGCCCAGTGTGCGTAAATGGAGAGAGGTGGGTGAGGGGGTTAATCCCCCTCCGATAGGGGAACAGGCTACCAAGTCTGTGTAAATGGGGAGAGGTGGGTGAGGGGGTTAATCCCCCTCCGATAGGGGAACAGGCTGCCCAGTGTGTGTAAATGGGGAGAGGTGGGTGAGGGGGGTTAATCCCCCTCCGATAGGGGAACAGGCTGCCCAGTGTGTGTAAATGGGGAGAGGTGGGTGAGGGGGTTAATCCCCCCTCCGATAGGGGAACAGGCTGCCCAGTGTGTGTAAATGAGGAGAGGTGGGTGAGGGGGTTAATCCCCCCTCCGATAGGGGAACAGGCTGCCCAGTGTGTGTAAATGGGGAGAGGTGGGTGAGGGAGTTTATCCCCCTCCGATACGGGAAAAGGCTGCCCAGTGTGTGTAAATGGGGAGAGGTGGGTGAGGGGGTTAATCCCCCTCCGATAGGGGAACAGGCTGCCGTGTGTGTAAATGGGGAGAGGTGGGTGAGGGGGTTAATCCCCCCTCTGATAGGGGAACAGGCTGCCCAGTGTGTGTCAATGGGGAGAGGTGGGTGAGGGGGTTAATCCCCCCTCCGATAGGGGAACAGGCTGCCCAGTGTGTGTAAATGGAGAGAGGTGGGTGAGGGGGTTAATCCCCCTCCGATAGGGGAACAGGCTGCCCAGTGTGTGTAAATGGGGAGAGGTGGGTGAGGGGGTTAATCCCCCTCCGATAGGGGAACAGGCTGCCCAGTGTGTGTAAATGGAGAGAGGTGGGTGAGGGGGTTAATCCCCCTCCGATAGGGGAACAGGCTACCCAGTCTGTGTAAATGGGGAGAGGTGGGTGAGGGGGTTAATCCCCCTCCGATAGGGGAACAGGCTGCCCAGTGTGTGTAAATGGGGAGAGGTGGGTGAGGGGGTTAATCCCCCCTCCGATAGGGGAACAGGCTGCCCAGTGTGTGTAAATGGGGAGAGGTGGGTGAGGGGGTTAATCCCCCTCCGATAGGGGAACAGGCTGCCCAGTGTGTGTCAATGGGGAGAGGTGGGTGAGGAGGTTAATCCCCCTCCGATAGGGGAACAGGCTGCCCAGTGTGTGTAAATGGGGAGAGGTGGGTGAGGGGGTTAATCCCCCTCCGATAGGGGAACAGGCTGCCCAGTGTGTGTAAATGGGGAGAGGTGGGTGAGGGGGTTAATCCCCCTCCGATAGGGGAACAGGCTGCCCAGTGTGTGTAAATGGGGAGAGGTGGGTGAGGGGGTTAATCCCCCTCCGATAGGGGAACAGGCTGCCCAGTGTGTGTAAATGGGGAAAGGTGGGTGAGGGGCTAATCCCCCTCGATAGGGGAACAGGCTGCCCAGTGTGTGTAAATGGGGAGAGGTGGGTGAGGGGGTTAATCCCCCCTCCGATAGGGGAACAGGCTGCCCAGTGTGTGTAAATGGGGAGGGGTGGGTGAGGGGGTTAATCACCCTCCGATAGGGGAACAGGCTGCCCAGTGTGTGTAAATGGGGAGAGGTGGGTGAGGGGGTTAATCCCCCTCCGATAGGGGAACAGGCTGCCCAGTGTGTGTAAATGGGGAAAGGTGGGTGAGGGGCTAATCCCCCTCGATAGGGGAACAGGCTGCCCAGTGTGTGTAAATGGGGAGAGGTGGGTGAGGGGGTTAATCCCCCCTCCGATAGGGGAACAGGCTGCCCAGTGTGTGTAAATGGGGAGGGGTGGGTGAGGGGGTTAATCACCCTCCGATAGGGGAACAGGCTGCCCAGTGTGTGTAAATGGGGAGAGGTGGGAGAGGGGGTTAATCCCCCACCGATAGGGGAACAGGCTGCCCAGTGTGTGTAAATGGGGAGAGGTGGGTGAGGGGGTTAATCCCCCCTCCGATAGGGGAACAGGCTGCCCAGTGTGTGTAAATGGGGAGAGGTGGGTAAGGGGGTTAATCCCCCTCTGATAGGGGAACAGGCTGCCCAGTGTGTGTAAATGGGGAGAGGTGGGTGAGGGGATTAATCCCCCTCCGATAGGGGAACAGGCTGCCCAGTGTGTGTAAATGGGGAGAGGTGGGTGAGGGGGTTAATCCCCCCTCTGATAGGGGAACAGGCTGCCCAGTGTGTGTAAATGGGGAGAGGTGGGTGAGGGGGTTAATCCCACTCCGATAGGGGAACAGGCTGCCCAGTGTGTGTAAATGGGGAGAGGTGGGTGAGGGGGTTAATCCCCCTCCGATAGGGGAACAGGCTGCCCAGTGTGTAAATGGGGAGAGGTGGGTGAGGGGGTTAATCCCCCTCCGATAGGGGAACAGGCTGCCCAGTGTGTGTAAATGGGGAGAGGTGGGTGAGGGGGTTAATCCCCCCTCCGATAGGGGAACAGGCTGCCCAGTGTGTGTAAATGAGGAGAGGTGGGTGAGGGGGTTAATCCCCCCTCCGATAGGGGAACAGGCTGCCCAGTGTGTGTAAATGGGGAGAGGTGGGTGAGGGAGTTTATCCCCCTCCGATACGGGAACAGGCTGCCCAGTGTGTGTAAATGGGGAGAGGTGGGTGAGGGGGCTAATCCCCCTCCGATAGGGGAACAGGCTGCCGTGTGTGTAAATGGGGAGAGGTGGGTGAGGGGGTTAATCCCCCCTCTGATAGGGGAACAGGCTGCCCAGTGTGTGTAAATGGGGAGAGGTGGGTGAGGGGGTTAATCCCCCCTCCGATAGGGGAACAGGCTGCCCAGTGTGTGTAAATGGGGAGAGGTGGGTGAGGGGGTTAATCCCCCTCCGATAGGGGAACAGGCTGCCCAGTGTGTGTAAATGGGGAGAGGTGGGTGAGGGGGTTAATCCCCCTCCGATAGGGGAACAGGCTGCCCAGTGTGTGTAAATGGAGAGAGGTGGGTGAGGGGGTTAATCCCCCTCCGATTGGGGAACAGGCTACCCAGTCTGTGTAAATGGGGAGAGGTGGGTGAGGGGGTTAATCCCCCTCCGATAGGGGAACAGGCTGCCCAGTGTGTGTAAATGGGGAGAGGTGGGTGAGGGGGTTAATCCCCCCTCCGATAGGGGAACAGGCTGCCCAGTGTGTGTAAATGGGGAGAGGTGGGTGAGGGGGTTAATCCCCCTCCGATAGGGGAACAGGCTGCCCAGTGTGTGTCAATGGGGAGAGGTGGGTGAGGAGGTTAATCCCCCTCCGATAGGGGAACAGGCTGCCCAGTGTGTGTAAATGGGGAGAGGTGGGTGAGGGGGTTAATCCCCCTCCGATAGGGGAACAGGCTGCCCAGTGTGTGTAAATGGGGAGAGGTGGGTGAGGGGGTTAATCCCCCTCCGATAGGGGAACAGGCTGCCCAGTGTGTGTAAATGGGGAGAGGTGGGTGAGGGGGTTAATCCCCCTCCGATAGGGGAACAGGCTGCCCAGTGTGTGTAAATGGGGAAAGGTGGGTGAGGGGCTAATCCCCCTCGATAGGGGAACAGGCTGCCCAGTGTGTGTAAATGGGGAGAGGTGGGTGAGGGGGTTAATCCCCCCTCCGATAGGGGAACAGGCTGCCCAGTGTGTGTAAATGGGGAGAGGTGGGTGAGGGGATTAATCCCCCTCCGATAGGGGAACAGGCTGCCCAGTGTGTGTAAATGGGGAGAGGTGGGTGAGGGGGTTAATCCCCCCTCTGATAGGGGAACAGGCTGCCCAGTGTGTGTAAATGGGGAGAGGTGGGTGAGGGGGTTAATCCCACTCCGATAGGGGAACAGGCTGCCCAGTGTGTGTAAATGGGGAGAGGTGGGTGAGGGGGTTAATCCCCCTCCGATAGGGGAACAGGCTGCCCAGTGTGTGTAAATGGGGAGAGGTGGGTGAGGGGGTTAATCCCCCTCCGATAGGGGAACAGGCTGCCCAGTGTGTGTAAATGGGGAGAGGTGGGTGAGGGGGTTAATCCCCCCTCCGATAGGGGAACAGGCTGCCCAGTGTGTGTAAATGAGGAGAGGTGGGTGAGGGGGTTAATCCCCCCTCCGATAGGGGAACAGGCTGCCCAGTGTGTGTAAATGGGGAGAGGTGGGTGAGGGAGTTTATCCCCCTCCGATACGGGAACAGGCTGCCCAGTGTGTGTAAATGGGGAGAGGTGGGTGAGGGGGTTAATCCCCCTCCGATAGGGGAACAGGCTGCCGTGTGTGTAAATGGGGAGAGGTGGGTGAGGGGGTTAATCCCCCTCTGATAGGGGAACAGGCTGCCCAGTGTGTGTAAATGGGGAGAGGTGGGTGAGGGGGTTAATCCCCCCTCCGATAGGGGAACAGGCTGCCCAGTGTGTGTAAATGGGGAGAGGTGGGTGAGGGGGTTAATCCCCCTCCGATAGGGGAACAGGCTGCCCAGTGTGTGTAAATGGGGAGAGGTGGGTGAGGGGGTTAATCCCCCTCCGATAGGGGAACAGGCTGCCCAGTGTGTGTAAATGGAGAGAGGTGGGTGAGGGGGTTAATCCCCCTCCGATAGGGGAACAGGCTACCCAGTCTGTGTAAATGGGGAGAGGTGGGTGAGGGGGTTAATCCCCCTCCGATAGGGGAACAGGCTGCCCAGTGTGTGTAAATGGGGAGAGGTGGGTGAGGGGGTTAATCCCCCCTCCGATAGGGGAACAGGCTGCCCAGTGTGTGTAAATGGGGAGAGGTGGGTGAGGGGGTTAATCCCCCTCCGATAGGGGAACAGGCTGCCCAGTGTGTGTCAATGGGGAGAGGTGGGTGAGGAGGTTAATCCCCCTCCGATAGGGGAACAGGCTGCCCAGTGTGTGTAAATGGGGAGAGGTGGGTGAGGGGGTTAATCCCCCTCCGATAGGGGAACAGGCTGCCCAGTGTGTGTAAATGGGGAGAGGTGGGTGAGGGGGTTAATCCCCCTCCGATAGGGGAACAGGCTGCCCAGTGTGTGTAAATGGGGAGAGGTGGGTGAGGGGGTTAATCCCCCTCCGATAGGGGAACAGGCTGCCCAGTGTGTGTAAATGGGGAAAGGTGGGTGAGGGGCTAATCCCCCTCGATAGGGGAACAGGCTGCCCAGTGTGTGTAAATGGGGAGAGGTGGGTGAGGGGGTTAATCCCCCTCCGATAGGGGAACAGGCTGCCCAGTGTGTGTAAATGGGGAGGGGTGGGTGAGGGGGTTAATCACCCTCCGATAGGGGAACAGGCTGCCCAGTGTGTGTAAATGGGGAGAGGTGGGTGAGGGGGTTAATCCCCCTCCGATAGGGGAACAGGCTGCCCAGTGTGTGTAAATGGGGAAAGGTGGGTGAGGGGCTAATCCCCCTCGATAGGGGAACAGGCTGCCCAGTGTGTGTAAATGGGGAGAGGTGGGTGAGGGGGTTAATCCCCCCTCCGATAGGGGAACAGGCTGCCCAGTGTGTGTAAATGGGGAGGGGTGGGTGAGGGGGTTAATCACCCTCCGATAGGGGAACAGGCTGCCCAGTGTGTGTAAATGGGGAGAGGTGGGAGAGGGGGTTAATCCCCCACCGATAGGGGAACAGGCTGCCCAGTGTGTGTAAATGGGGAGAGGTGGGTGAGGGGGTTAATCCCCCCTCCGATAGGGGAACAGGCTGCCCAGTGTGTGTAAATGGGGAGAGGTGGGTAAGGGGGTTAATCCCCCTCTGATAGGGGAACAGGCTGCCCAGTGTGTGTAAATGGGGAGAGGTGGGTGAGGGGATTAATCCCCCTCCGATAGGGGAACAGGCTGCCCAGTGTGTGTAAATGGGGAGAGGTGGGTGAGGGGGTTAATCCCCCCTCTGATAGGGGAACAGGCTGCCCAGTGTGTGTAAATGGGGAGAGGTGGGTGAGGGGGTTAATCCCACTCCGATAGGGGAACAGGCTGCCCAGTGTGTGTAAATGGGGAGTGGTGGGTGAGGGGGTTAATCCCCCTCCGATAGGGGAACAGGCTGCCCAGTGTGTGTAAATGGGGAGAGGTGGGTGAGGGGGTTAATCCCCCTCCGATAGGGGAACAGGCTGCCCAGTGTGTGTAAATGGGGAGAGGTGGGTGAGGGGATTAATCCCCCTCCGATAGGGGAACAGGCTGCCCAGTGTGTGTAAATGGGGAGAGGTGGGTGAGGGGGTTAATCCCCCTCCGATAGGGGAACCGGCTGCCCAGTGTGTGTAAATGGGGAGAGGTGGGTGAGGGGGTTAATCCCCCCTTCGATAGGGGAACAGGCTGCCCAGTGTGTGTAAATGGGGAGAGGTGGGTGAGGGGGTTAATCCCCCTCCGATAGGGGAACAGGCTGCCCAGTGTGTGTAAATGGGGAGAGGTGGGTGAGGGGGTTAATCCCCCCTCCGATAGGGGAACAGGCTGCCCAGTGTGTGTAAATGGGGAGAGGTGGGTGAGGGGGTTAATCCCCCCTCCGATAGGGGAACAGGCTGCCCAGTGTGTGTAAATGGGGAGAGGTGGGTGAGGGGGTTAATCCCCCCTCCGATAGGGGAACAGGCTGCCCAGTGTGTGTAAATGGGGAGAGGTGGGTGAGGGGATTAATCCCCCTCCGATAGGGGAACAGGCTGCCCAGTGTGTGTAAATGGGGAGAGGTGGGTGAGGGGGGTTAATCCCCCTCCGATAGGGGAACAGGCTGCCCAGTGTGTGTAAATGGGGAGAGGTGGGTGAGGGGGTTAATCCCCCTCCGATAGGGGAACAGGCTGCCCAGTGTGTGTAAATGGGGAGAGGTGGGTGAGGGGGTTAATCCCCCTCCGATAGGGGAACAGGCTCCCCAGTGTGTGTAAATGGGGAGAGGTGGGTGAGGGGGTTAATCCCCCTCCGATAGGGGAACAGGCTGCCCAGTGTGTGTAAATGGGGAGAGGTGGGTGAGGGGGTTAATCCCCCCTCCCATAGGGGAACAGACTGCCCAGTGTATGTAAATGGGGAGAGGTGGGTGAGGGGGTTAATCCCCCTCCGATAGGGGAACAGGCTGCCCAGTGTGTGTAAATGGGGAGAGGTGGGTGAGGGGGTTAATCCCCCTCCGATAGGGGAACAGGCTGCCCAGTGTGTGTAAATGGGGAGAGGTGGGTGAGGGGGTTAATCCCCCTCCGATAGGGGAACAGGCTGCCCAGTGTGTGTAAATGGGGAGAGGTGGGTGAGGGGGTTAATCCCCCCTCCGATAGGGGAACAGGCTGCCCAGTGTGTGTCAATGGGGAGAGGTGGGTGAGGGGGTTAATCCCCCTCCGATAGGGGAACAGGCTGCCCAGTGTGTGTCAATGGGGAGAGGTGGGTGAGGGGGTTAATCCCCCCTCCGATAGGGGAACAGACTGCCCAGTGTGTGTAAATGGGGAGGGGTGGGTGAGGGGGTTAATCCCCCTCCGATAGGGGAACAGGCTGCCCAGTGTGTGTAAATGGGGAGAGGTGGGTGAGGGGGTTAATCCCCCTCCGATAGGGGAACAGGCTGCCCAGTGTGTGTAAATGGGGAGAGGTGGGAGAGGGGGTTAATCCCCCTCCGATAGGGGAACCGGCTGCCCAGTGTGTGTAAACGGGGTGGGTGAGAGAAAGGGTTAACTCATGTCTCATAAGGAACATGTTGATTTGTGAGTCACTCATTCGCAAGTGCCTCTTTGTTTACTTAAATGCTTGAATCGCTCTCAATTGTTAGTAATTAAATCAATCCCAGGCACTGACTTCCACCCATGATAAACTAACATCAGGGTTTAGACCAATTCTTGGCTTTCCACTGACCTGGGCCCAATCCAGTGACTAAATGTTAGAGAGAGAGAGACAGACAGAGAGGGAGAAAGAGTCAGTGAGAGAATGGGAGAGGCAGAGAGAGAGAGAAAGAGAGAGGGGTGACAGAGGAGAGAGGGAGATGGAGCATAGAGACAGATTAGACGAGATGGACAACGAGGGTGGTGCCTCGAGATGGGGAGTAAGTGACGAACATTGGGCGCGATTCTCCGCTGCCCACGACGGGTCGAAGAATAGCGGGAGGGCGTCCCAGACATTTTTCCCGCCCTCCCGCTATTCTCCCCCCCCCCCCCCCCCCCCCACGGCCGCCCCACGACACGAATCGCTGCTCGCCGTTTTTTACGGCGAACAGCGATTCTCCCCAGGCCGATGGGCCGAGTTCCCAGGCCTTTACGGCCGTTTTTACGGCAGCAAACACACCTGCTTGCTGCCGTCGTAAAAACGGCCGCAACATGCCCGTTCTGGGCATCCAGGGCCTCGGTTGGCATGGCAGTACCACGGCCGTGCCAAGGGTGTGCGTAACGGACGCACTCTTTCTCCCTCCGCCGCCCCGCCTCCACCTCCCCCGCAGGAGGACACCCACCAAGGGAGATGACGGCCCCGCGCATGCGCGGGTTGGAGCCGTCCAATCCGCGTATGCGCGGCTGACGTCATCGTGCGCCTCAGCCGGCGTGATGCTTGGCGCGCGGACTTAGCGACGGTCGCTAAGGCCGCGATGCCGTGGTTCACGGGGCCCCGCTGCTCGCCCCGCCCGGTGGGGGAGAATCGGGTCCCGGCAGGGGGCGCGGAGGCTGCCGTGAAACACGGCCAGTTTCAAGGCAGCCTTTACGACTCGCCGCATTTGCGGAGAATCGCGCCCAATGTTATTTGTTCTTTTAGTATGGGAGGACAGTGCAGCAGAGGCGGAGGAGGCCATTCAGCCCATCACACCTTTGCTAGAATCTTTAAATGAGCCATCCAACTGGCTGCAAGTCTGTCTTTTCCCAGTGGCCTGAAAACAAGTCCCTTCAAAGCCCAATTTCCACTTGGGTTGAGTCGCTGTTTACCTGTGTTCTGTCCAAATGAGCTCATTGAGGCCGTGTGTGTATGTGTTTCGATGCCAATGGGGCCAGTGCCATTGCTGAGGTTGAAGTCGGCAGACAATGTCAGAGGCAAATTCAACCTCCGGCTTGGGGATCTGGGCCCCAGGTCGGGATATGGTGGACGTGGAAGCTCTCGCCAGGGCCCGGAGGAAATTTGCGGGAATGGTTCCGGGGACGCGGTGTGTCAGGAGAGGCTGGGAGCTGGAGACGGCTAAGGAGGCGGGTGGGGATTGAAAGAGTCACAGCTTTGCAGAGCTGAAAGATACCCTTTGGCCCATCGTGTTGGTGCTGGCCATCATGCACCAATCTACTCTCATCCCATTTTCCAGCACTTGGCCTGTAGCCTTGTATGCAATGACATTTCATGTGGTCAATAGAACATTACAGCGCAGTACAGGCCCTTCGGCCCTCGATGTTGTGCCGTCCTGTGAAACCACTCTAAAGACCCTCTACACTATTCCCTTATCGTCCATATGCCTATCCAATGACCATTTGAATGCGTTTAGTGTTGGCGAGTCCACTACTGTTGCAGGCAGGGCATTCCACGCCCTTACTACTCTCTGAGTAAAGAACATACCTCTGACATCTGTCCTATATCTAACTCCCCTCAAATACTAAATACTTGTTAAATGTTGTGAGGATTCCTGACCCTGCCACCCTTTCAGGCAGCGAGTTCCAGATTCCCAAAACCTAATGGGTGAAAATGTTTTTCCTCAAATCACCTTTAAACTTCCTGCCCCTTACCATAAATCTCTTAGCACCTGGTTATTAATCCCGCTACCAAGAGAAAATAATGTCTTCTTCTTGGCCCTATCTATGGCCTTCATAATTTTGGACACAACGATCACCCCTCTCAGCGTTCTCGGCTCTAAGCGAAACAACCCCAGTCTAACCAGCCTGTCCTCATAGCTGAAAGGCTCCAGCCTAGGAAACATCCTGGTGAATCTCCTCTGCACCCTCTGTAGTGCAATCGCATCCTTCCTATCGTGTGGCGACCAGAACCGCACACAGTACTTTAGCCGTGGCCTAACCAGAGTTTTATAAAGCTCCATCATAACCGCCCTGCTCCTACATTCTATGACTTGGCTAATAAAGGCATTGATCCCACGTGCCTTTTAACCCCCCTACGTGTTCTACTGCTTTCCGTGATCTACGGACATGCACCCCAAGGTCCCTCTGTTCCTCTGAACTTCCTAGTGTCCGACTGTTCATTGTCCATTCCCTTGCCTTGTCAGTCCTCCCAAATGCATCATCTCCCACTTTTCAGGGTTAAATCCCATTTGACACTGTTCTGCCCATCTGACCGGCTCCTATATATCGTACAGTCACACTGGCGTTCAAAGTCGCAAAAGTCTGTGTCATAATATACACACGTATTTGATGGTGCACAGACAGACATTGATTGACACACAGGATGACCAATTAACACACAGAACACAGCAGCCAATCACCAGACAGGACACGGCCACTATAAAGCCAGGGGGCACTAGTTTTCCCGCTCTCTCGGGATGCAGCCTCTGAGACAGGCAGAGCCCGTGATCAGCAACACAAACATCCACCATGTGGGAGCAAGATAGTCTGGTCAGGTTAGCCTCAGGTCTCCAGTCAACTCAGCATAGTGACAACCCACAGTGCAAGTATGTTTAATAGTTTTTTTATAAAAATAATTTTTATTCAAGTTCTTTAATAACAATAACAAATTTTAACAAATTTTCTCCCCGCAAATTAAAACAAACAAGGCGTGTACCCACACCAAAACAAGAAAAGAACTCTCCCCCCCAAAATAAATAATAACAAATAGCAATACAAGAAATAAGAAAATAACATAACAAACCCCCCACCCCCACCCCCCCCCCCCCCCACCCCCCCCACCCCCCACCCACCCCCCCCCTCCGGTTGCTGCAGAGACTGACCACTCTCGACCCTTTCGCCAGGAAATCGAGAAAGGGCTGCCACCGCCGAAAGAACCCCTGTACCGACCCCCCTCAGGGCAAATTTCCAACTTGATGAACCCAGCCATGTCGTTGACCCAGGTCTCCGAACTCGGGGGCCGCGTATCCCTCCACTGTAACAGAATCCTGCGCCGGGCTACTAGAGACGCAAAGGCCAGAATGCCGGCCTCTCTCGCCTCCTGCACTCCCGGCTCCGAAGCTACCCCAAAGATCGCCAGCCCCCAGCCCAACCACCTCCGACAAAATCCCCGCCACCCCCTTCCAAAACCCCTCCAGAGCCGGACATGCCCAAAACATATGGGTGTGGTTTGTGGACCGCCCAAGCACCTTCCACACATGTCCTCCCCTCCGAAAAACCGGCTCATCCTTGCCCCCGTCATGTGAGCCCTGTGCAGCACCTTCAGCTGAATTAGGCTGAGCCATGCGCAGGAGGAGGAAGAATTCACCCTCTCCAGGGTGTCCGACCACATCCCATCCTCAATCTCTTCCCCTAGTTCTTCCTTCCATTTTGCTTTGAGCTCATCTACTGAGGCCTCCTCCTCCTCCTGCATCAGTTGGTAAATAGCCGAGATCTTCCCTTCCCCGACCCACGTCCCCGAAAGCACCCTGTCCTGCACCCCCCTTGGCGGCAGCCGCGGAAACTCCTCCACCTGCCTCTTAATAAAGTCCCTGACCTGCATCTACCTAAAAGCGTTCCCAGAGGGGAGGTTTCACTTCCCCACCAGCTCCTCCAGAGTCGCGAACTTACCATCCACGAAGAGGTCCCCAAACTGTCTGATGCCTGCCCTGTGCCAACTCCCAAATCCCCCACCCGTTCTCCCTGGCGCAAAACGGTGATTGCCCCGTATCGGGGCCAAAACTGAGGCCTTCACTTCCCCCCTATGCCGCCTCCACTGTCCCCAGATTTTGAGGGACGCAACCACCACCAGACTCGTGGAGTACTTTGCCGGGGGGGGGTGGAAGCGGGGCCGTCACCAAGGCCTCCAGACTCGTAACCGCACAGGACGCCACCTCCAGTCTCTTCCATGCATCACCCTCCCCTTCCGTCACCCACCTGCGAATCATCGCCACGTTGTACGTTTAATAGTTAAGAGTTCAATAAAATAGAGTTGTACTTCTACAAGTGTTGGTAGCCTGTCTCTCTCACTGCTATGGTAAACGCAGTCCTCGCAGACCCAGCATACCCAATACATCAGTCTGGAGGGGGAAAGCCAAGAGCAAGAGATTGTTCCTCTGGTCAGAAGGGGTGGGTGCCCGAGGGCACTCCGCTTTAACGCAATTAGCAAAGGAAGCAGAGCTTTCAGAGGCTCATTGGCTGGAGAGCAAACTTTCACTCATTCGAGTGGTGCAAAACTCTGGCCATGGAATCCAAGAGCAAGGAGGTTAGTTATACAGTTTGGTCTGAAAAAAACAGAAAGGAAGTGTGTTCTTTAAATGGTGGTATATTGGGAAGTGTGGATGGACTAAGGGATCTGGCTCTCCTTGTGCACCAGTCAATGAATGTGGAGAGGCAGGTTCAGCCAGCCGTAAGGAGGGCTAATGGTATGTTGGCCTGCGTTGCAAGAGGACTGGAGTTCAAGAGGGGATGTTGTCCTGCAGTAATACAGGGCCTGCGTGGGACCACAGCTGGAGTATTGCGTGCAGTTTTAGTCTCGCGACTTAAGAAAGGATGGGCGCGATTCTCCGCTGCCCACGACGGGTCGGAGAATAGCGGGAGGGCCTTCCCGACATTTTTCCCGCCCTCCTGCTAGTCTCCCCCCCCCCCCCACCCACCCCCCACGGCCGCCCCACGACACGAATCGCTGCTCGCAGGTTTTTACGGCGAACAGCGATTCTCCCCTGGCCGATGGGCCGAGTTCCCAGGCCTTTACGGCTGTTTTCACGAACGCAAACACACCTGCTCTCACCGTTCGTGAAAACGGCCGCAAAGTGCCGTTCTGGACAACCATGGCACCGATTGGCTCGGCCGCACCACGGCCGTGCCAAGGGTGGCATGGGCCTGCGATCGGTGGGCACCGATCGCGGGCAGCGGGTCCGATACCCGCGCACTATTTATTCCTCTGCCGCCCCGCAGGATCAGTCCGCGGGGCAGCGCATGCGCTGCTGACGTCATCGTGCGCGTCAGCCGCCGTGACGCTTGGCACGCGGACTTAGCGACGGTCGCTAAGGCCGCGAAGCCGTGCTTCACGGGGCCGTGCTGCTAGCCCCGCCCGGGGGGGGAGAATCGGGTCCCGGGAGGGGGTGCGGAGGCTGCCGTGAAACACAGCCAGTTTCACGGCAGCCTTTACGACTCTCCGCATTTGCGGAGAATCGCGCCTGATATACTTCCCACAGAGGGAGTGCAGCGGAGGTTCATTCGGCTGATGTCATAATATACACCACTATATCATGGTGCAGACACACACACTGATGGAAATACACTAGGACCAATCAACATGTACAAACACAGCAGCCAATCACCAGTTAGAACACACGCACTATAAAGGCAGAGGGCACCACGGTTCCCGCTCATTCTGGGTGCTGCCTCTCAGAAGCACAAGAGCTCATCAAGTACAGCACAAACTCACACCACGTGCTGAGTGATTCAACTGGTTCGGACAGGTCTCTAGTTAAACTAGCATTGTGTAAACCCACAGTTATAGTATGTCTAGCATTTTGTAAGAGTTAATAAAATGGTGTTGAACCATCTTCAGTGTTGGTGGCAAATGTCTGCCTCATGAATCCACAGTGCCCAACACTTCAGCTGATACCGGGGTTGGTGGGACTGTCCTATGAGGAGAGATTAGTTCTACTGGGCCTGTATTCACTGGTGTTCAGAAGAATGAGAGGGGGTCTGATTGAAACGTATAAAATTCTGACGGGGCTGGGCAGCCTGGATGCAGGGGTGTTGATCCCTCTGGCTGTCGGGCCTAGTACAAGGGCTCGCAGCCTCTGGTTATTGGGTTATTTAGGACCGAGATGAGGAGGAATTTCTTCACTCGGGCGGTGGACCTTTGGCATGTTCTACCGCTGGAGACTGTGGCGGCAATGTCACTAAATATATTGAAGAGAGAGAGATAGATAATTTGTAGATTTTAATAGCATGAAGCGGTAGAGGGGGAAAGCAGGAATATGGCACTGATCAGCTTTGATCGTATAGAATGGCGGAGCAGGCTCGAAGGGCCGAATGGCCTCCTCCTGCTCCCATTCTTACGTTTCTACGGCAATAAAAGGCTGTCAGGATGAGCCCGCCATCAAGGAGTGCAGGATTGAGGACAAAATACTTTCCCCTTCGAGAGTGGCGGGGGGAATGTGGAACCCGCAACCACAGGGTGTGTCTCCGGCGGAAAGCAGAGATTTTTAATCAAAAACAGAACACTGAATCCGCAGAGGAAACAAAACAATGCGGCCTCGGGCCAAGAGTGTAATTGGGCTGGTTTGGCACCCTGGGCCCTTTCCACCGAGGGTTTGTTGTTGGGGGAGGGAGTTTGGTGTCAGACTGGGGAGCCATTACAAGATGCCAAGCAGGAAGAATTCAGAGAAACATATTTGGAGATTGCTTGGATCAGCTATTGGCTCCAAGTCAATTGTATAAACTTTATTTTTTTAATTCGCTGGGCTAGGCCGACACTTATTGCCCATCCCGGAGGGCATTTAAGAGTCAACTGTAGGCCAGACCAGACCGGGTAACGATGGCCGATTTCCTTCCCTCAACCACATAGATTTTTACAACAATCGACGATTGTATCACGGTCATCATTAGACTTTTAATTGCAGATTTTTATTGAATTCAGATTTCATCACCTGCCGTGGTGGGATTCGAACCTGGGTCTTCAAGGCAATAGCCTGGGTCTGGTCTCTGGATCAACAGTCCAGTGACAATACCACTCTGCCATCGCCTCCCCTTGCAGGCTTGATGGAGCAACAGCTCTCTTGGATGAAGGGGAGGCCACTCGGTCCCTCGAGTCTGTTCTCCATTCAATTAATCACGGCTGACCTGATTGTAACCTCGACCCCACATTCCCGCTGACCCTGGATGACCTTTCACCCCCAATGTTAATGAAAATCTATCCACCTCGGCCTTAAAAATATTCGAAGATTCTGCTGCCATTTGAGGAAGAGAATTACAGAGACTCACGGCCGTCTGAGGGAAAACGTTTCTCCTCATCTCTGTCTGAAATGGTCGACCCCTTATTGTTAAACAGTTCCTAGTTCCGGATTCTCCCACCAGAGGAAACCGCATCCCCCCTGTCAATACCCATCAAGGTCGTAAAGGTTTCGATCAAGTCGCCTCTTCCTAGTCTAAACTCCAGTGGATACAAATCTAATTTAATTTATTTTTTCCAATTTAAAAAAATTCATTTACCGAATTCGAGGGACGGCATGGTGGCACAGTGGTTAGCACTGTGGCCTCATAGCGCCAGGGTCCCAGGTTCGATTCCCGGCTTGGGTCACTGTCTGTG
This sequence comes from Scyliorhinus canicula, assembly GCF_902713615.1. NCBI lineage: Eukaryota > Metazoa > Chordata > Chondrichthyes > Carcharhiniformes > Scyliorhinidae > Scyliorhinus > Scyliorhinus canicula. Next base: position 200,930,633 of record NC_052151.1, read on the forward strand.
CGGAGTCTGCACGTTCTCCCCTTGTCTGTAGGTTTCCTCCGGGTGCTCCGGTTTCCTCCCACAAGTCCCGAAAGACGTGCAGTTAGGTGAACGAAAGGGCAGCACGGTAGCATTGTGGATAGCACAATCGCTTCACAGCTCCAGGGTCCCAGGTTCGATTCCGGTTTGGGTCACTGTGCGGAGTCTGCACATCCTCCCCGTGTGTGCGTGAGTTTCCTCCAGATGCTCCGGTTTCCTCCCACAGTCCAAAGATGTGCAGGTTAGGTGGATTGGCCATAATAAATTGCCCTTAGAGTTGGGTGGGGTTACTGGGTTATGGGGATAGGGTGGAGGTGTTGACCTTGGGTAGGGTGCTCTTTCCAAGAGCCGGTGCAGACTCGATGGGCCGAATGGCCTCCTTCTGCACTGTACATTCTATGACATCTATGAACTGGACATTCTGAATTCTCCCTCTGTGTACCTGAACAGACGCCGGAATGTGGCGACCGGGGGCTTCTCACAGTAACTTCATTGCAGTGTCAATGTAAGCCTACTTCTGACATTAAAGATTATTAAAATTAAAAATTGGATGTAGAGGTCGCGGGTTAGCCGAGCATTTATTCGGCGTTCCTTCACCGTCGCTGGGGCAAAATGCTGGAACCCCCCCCCCCCCCCTCACTAACAGCACAGTGGGTGTACCTACACCTATGAGACTGCAGCGGTTCAAGAAGGCAGCTCGCCAATACGTTCCGAATGGCAACGAGGAATGGGCAATAAATGGTGGGATAACCAGCGCCTCCCAAATCCCGTGAATGAATTCTTGAAAAATCAGAGTGAGCATACCTCACTCACACATGTTAGAAGCAAATGGATTCCTCTGTGGGCTTCCATTTTCTACAAACAAAAGGAATCAATTTAAGCCCTGTGCCTGTAATATCCTGCTCAGGACCTACGGGGTGGGAATGATGAACTACCCCTTGGTCCTTGCAGAATATGAGCATCCTCCGCCCCCCCCCCCCCCACCTCACCACCCCCCCCCCCCCCACCTCACCAGCCCCTCTCCCCCCCCCCCCCCCCCCCCCCCCCGCCGCCCACCCCGGGCACCGCGACCACTGCAAAAAAAGGTCAGCCAGGAACGCACTGACCAGCAAAGAAGAAGCCGGCGTTGTAAATAAAACTAAGCTCTTCATTTTACTGGGTGTGGAGGCCCCGTGTCCTTATTAAAGTGCCTTCGATCAATTAGCCGCAATCTCAGAGAGCCTGTGGTCCATCATTGTCTTCTCCATTGTGAACCTCGGCTGATCAGACCCAACTTGCCAACCAATCAGCACGCTCTCACCCAGCATGCCAACCAATCAGCACGCTCTCACCCAGCATGCCAACCAATCAGCACGCTCTCACCCAGCATGCCAACCAATCAGCACGCTCTCACCCAGCATGCCAACCAATCAGCACGCTCTCACCCAGCATGCCAACCAATCCCCCTGGGGCAAAAAACGTCTCAGCTTTCAAGAGCACAGGGAATGCAGGTTCAATTTGGATTGAAGCTTGTTCAGACCACACTGGGAGCACTGTGCACCGTTCTAATCTCCATATCCCTCGGTTAGACCACACTGGGAGCACTGTGCACCGTTCTAATCTCCATATCCCTCGGTTAGACCACACTGGGAGTACTGTGCACCGTTCTAATCTTCATATCCCTCGGTTAGACCACACTGGGAGCACTGTGCACCGTTCTAATCTCCATATCCCTCGGTTAGACCACACTGGGAGCTCTGTGCACAGTTCTGGTCTCCATATCCCTCGGTTAGATCACACTGGGAGCACTGTGCACAGTTCTGGTCTCCATATCCCTCGGTTAGACCACACTGGGAGCACTGTGCACCGTTCTAATCTCCATATCCCTCGGTTAAACTACACTGGGTGCACTGTGCACAGTTCTGGTCTCCATATCCCTCGGTTAGACCACACTGGGAGCACTGTGCACCGTTCTAATCTCCATATCCCTCGGTTAGACCACACTGGGAGCACTGTGCACAGTTCTGGTCTCCATATCCCTCGGTTAGACCACACTGGGAGCACTGTGCTCAGTTCTGGTCTCCATATCCCTCGGTTAGACCACACTGGGAGCACTGTGCACCGTTCTAATCTCCATATCCCTCGGTTAGACCACACTGGGAGCACTGTGCACAGTTCTGGTCTCCATATCCCTCGGTTAGACCACACTGGGAGCACTGTGCACCGTTCTAATCTCCATATCCCTCGGTTAGACCACACTGGGAGCACTGTGCACCGTTCTGGTCTCCTTATCCCTCGGTTAGACCACACTGGGAGCACTGTGCACCGTTCTGGTCTCCTTATCCCTCGGTTAGACCACACTGGGAGCACTGTGCACCGTTCTGGTCCCAATATCCCTCGGTTAGACCACATTGGGAGCACTGTGTACAGTTCTAATCTCCATATCCCTTGGTTAGACCACATTGGGAGCACTGTACACCGTTCTAATCTCCATATCCCTCGGTTAGACCACACTGGGAGCACTGCGCACAGTTCTGGTCTCCATATCCCTCGGTTAGACCACACTGGGAGCACTGTGCACAGTTCTGGTCTCCATATCCCTCGGTTAGACCACACTGGGAGCACTGTGCACCGTTCTAATCTCCATATCCCTCGGTTAGACCACACTGGGAGCACTGTTCACAGTTCTGGTCTCCATATCCCTCGGTTAGACCACACTTGGAGCACTGTGCACCGTTCTGGTCTCCCTATCCCTCGATTAGACCACACTGGGAGCACTGTGCACAGTTCTGGTCTCCATATCCCTCGGTTAGACTACACTGGGAGCACTGTGCACAGTTCTGGTCTCCATATCCCTCGGTTAGACCAAATTGGGAGCACTGTGCACAGTTCTGGTCTCCATAACCCTCGGTTAGACCACACTGGGAGCACTGTGCACAGTTCTGGTCTCCATATCCCTCAGTTAGACCACATTGGGAGCACTGTGCACAGTTCTGGTCTCCATATCCCTCGGTTAGACCACACTGGGAGAACTGTGCACAGTTCTGGTCTCCATAACCCTCGGTTAGACCACACTGGGAGCACTGTGCACAGTTCTGGTCTCCATAACCCTCGGTTAGACCACACTGGGAGCACTGTGCACAGTTCTGGTCTCCATATCCCTCAGTTAGACCACATTGGGAGCACTGTGCACAGTTCTGGTCTCCATATCCCTCGATTAGACCACACTGGGAGCACTGTGTACAGTTCTGGTCTCCATATCCCTCGGTTAGACTACACTGGGAGCACTGTGCACAGTTCTGGTCTCCATATCCCTCGGTTAGACCAAATTGGGAGCACTGTGCACAGTTCTGGTCTCCATAACCCTCGGTTAGACCACACTGGGAGCACTGTGCACAGTTCTGGTCTCCATATCCCTCAATTAGACCACATTGGGAGCACTGTGCACAGTTCCGGTCTCCATATCCCTCGGTTAGACCACACTGGGAGAACTGTGCACAGTTCTGGTCTCCATAACCCTCGGTTAGACCACACTGGGAGCACTGTGCACAGTTCTGGTATCCATATCCCTCGGTTAGACCACACTGGGAGCACTGTGCACAGTTCTGGTATCCATATCCCTCGGTTAGACCACACTGGGAGCACTGTGCACAGTTCTAATCTCCATATCCCTTGGTTAGACCACACTGGGAGCACTGTGCACAGCTCTGGTCTCCATATCCCTCGGTTAGACCACACTGGGAGCACTGCGCGCAGTTCTGGTCTCCATATCCCTTGGTTAGACCACACTGGGAGCACTGTGCACAGTTCTGGTCTCCATGTCCCTCGGTTAGACCACACTGGGAGCACTGTTCACAGTTCTGGTCTCCATATTCCTCGGTTAGACCACACTGGGAGCACTGTGCACAGTTCTGGTCTCCATATCCCTCGGTTAGACCACACTGGGAGCACTGTTCACAGTTCTGGTCTCCATGTCCCTCGGTTAGACCACACTGGGAGCACTGTTCACAGTTCTGGTCTCCATATTCCTCGGTTAGACCACACTGGGAGCACCGTTCACAGTTCTGGTCTCCATATACCTCGGTTAGACCACACTGGGAGCACTGTGCACAGTTCTGGTCTCCATATACCTCGGTTAGATCACACTGGGAGCACTGTGCACAGTTCTGGTCTCCATATCCCTCAGTTAGACCACACTGGGAGCACTGTGCACAGTTCTGGTCTCCATAACCCTCGGTTAGACCACACTGGGAGCACTGTGCACAGTTCTGGTCTCCATATCCCTCAGTTAGACCACACTGGGAGCACTGTATATAGTTCTGGTCTCCTAGCACAGGGCTAAATCGCTGGCTTTGAAAGCAGACTAAGGCAGGCCAGCAGCACGGTTCAATTCCCATACCAGCCTCCCTGAACAGGCGCCGGAATGTGGCGACTAGGGGCTTTTCACAGTAACTTCATTTGAAACCTACTTGTGACAATAAGCGATTTTCATTTCATTTAATTTCATATCCTTCAGTTAGACCACACTGGGAGCACTGAGCACCGTTCTAATCTCCATATACCTCGGTTAGACCACACTGGGAGCACTGCGCACAGTTCTGGTCTCCATATACCTCGGTTAGATCACACTGGGAGCAGTGTGCACAGTTCTGGTCTCCATATCCCTCGGTTAGACCACACTGGGAGCACTGTGCACAGTTCTGGTCTCCATAAACCTCGGTTAGATCACACTGGGAGCACTGTGCACAGTTCTGGTCTCCATATCCCTCAGTTAGACCACACGGAGCACTGTGCACAGTTCTGGTCTCCATATCCTTCGGTTAGATCACACTTGGAGCACTGTGCACAGTTCTGGTCTCCATATCCCTCGGATAGACCACACTGGGAGCACTGTGCACAGTTCTGGTCTCCATATCCCTCAGTTAGACCACACGGAGCACTGTGCACAGTTCTGGTCTCCATATCCCTCGGTTAGACCACGCTTGGAGCACTGTGCACAGTTCTGGTCTCCATATACCTCGGTTAGATCACACTGGGAGCACTGTGCACAGTTCTGGTCTCCATATCCCCCAGTTAGACCACACGGAGCACTGTGCACAGTTCTGGTCTCCATATCCCTCGGATAGAACACACTGGGAGCACTGTGCACCGTTCTAATCTCCATATCCCTCGGTTAAACTACACTGGGTGCACTGTGCACAGTTCTGGTCTCCATATCCCTCGGTTAGACCACACTGGGAGCACTGTGCACCGTTCTAATCTCCATATCCCTCGGTTAGACCACACTGGGAGATCTGTGCACAGTTCTGGTCTCCATATCCCTCGGTTAGATCACACTGGGAGCACTGTGCACAGTTCTGGTCTCCATATCCCTCGGTTAGACCACACTGGGAGCACTGTGCACCGTTCTAATCTCCATATCCCTCGGTTAAACTACACTGGGTGCACTGTGCACAGTTCTGGTCTCCATATCCCTCGGTTAGACCACACTGGGAGCACTGTGCACCGTTCTAATCTCCATATCCCTCGGTTAGACCACACTGGGAGCACTGTGCACAGTTCTGGTATCCATATCCCTCGGTTAGACCACACTGGGAGCACTGTGCACAGTTCTGGTCTCCATATCCCTCGGTTAGACCACACTGGGAGCACTGTGTACAGTTCTGGTCTCCATATCCCTCAGTTAGACCACACTGGGAGCACTGTGCACAGTTCTAATCTCCATATCCCTTGGTTAGACCACACTGGGAGCACTGTGCACAGCTCTGGTCTCCATATCCCTCGGTTAGACCACACTGGGAGCACTGCGCGCAGTTCTGGTCTCCATATCCCTTGGTTAGACCACACTGGGAGCACTGTGCACAGTTCTGGTCTCCATGTCCCTCGGTTAGACCACACTGGGAGCACTGTTCACAGTTCTGGTCTCCATATTCCTCGGTTAGACCACACTGGGAGCACTGTGCACAGTTCTGGTCTCCATATCCCTCGGTTAGACCACACTGGGAGCACTGTTCACAGTTCTGGTCTCCATGTCCCTCGGTTAGACCACACTGGGAGCACTGTTCACAGTTCTGGTCTCCATATTCCTCGGTTAGACCACACTGGGAGCACCGTTCACAGTTCTGGTCTCCATATACCTCGGTTAGACCACACTGGGAGCACTGTGCACAGTTCTGGTCTCCATATACCTCGGTTAGATCACACTGGGAGCACTGTGCACAGTTCTGGTCTCCATATCCCTCAGTTAGACCACACTGGGAGCACTGTGCACAGTTCTGGTCTCCATAACCCTCGGTTAGACCACACTGGGAGCACTGTGCACAGTTCTGGTCTCCATATCCCTCAGTTAGACCACACTGGGAGCACTGTATATAGTTCTGGTCTCCTAGCACAGGGCTAAATCGCTGGCTTTGAAAGCAGACTAAGGCAGGCCAGCAGCACGGTTCAATTCCCATACCAGCCTCCCTGAACAGGCGCCGGAATGTGGCGACTAGGGGCTTTTCACAGTAACTTCATTTGAAACCTACTTGTGACAATAAGCGATTTTCATTTCATTTAATTTCATATCCTTCAGTTAGACCACACTGGGAGCACTGAGCACCGTTCTAATCTCCATATACCTCGGTTAGACCACACTGGGAGCACTGCGCACAGTTCTGGTCTCCATATACCTCGGTTAGATCACACTGGGAGCAGTGTGCACAGTTCTGGTCTCCATATCCCTCGGTTAGACCACACTGGGAGCACTGTGCACAGTTCTGGTCTCCATAAACCTCGGTTAGATCACACTGGGAGCACTGTGCACAGTTCTGGTCTCCATATCCCTCAGTTAGACCACACGGAGCACTGTGCACAGTTCTGGTCTCCATATCCTTCGGTTAGATCACACTTGGAGCACTGTGCACAGTTCTGGTCTCCATATCCCTCGGATAGACCACACTGGGAGCACTGTGCACAGTTCTGGTCTCCATATCCCTCAGTTAGACCACACGAAGCACTGTGCACAGTTCTGGTCTCCATATCCCTCGGTTAGACCACGCTTGGAGCACTGTGCACAGTTCTGGTCTCCATATACCTCGGTTAGATCACACTGGGAGCACTGTGCACAGTTCTGGTCTCCATATCCCCCAGTTAGACCACACGGAGCACTGTGCACAGTTCTGGTCTCCATATCCCTCGGTTAGAACACACTGGGAGCACTGTGCACCGTTCTAATCTCCATATCCCTCGGTTAAACTACACTGGGTGCACTGTGCACAGTTCTGGTCTCCATGTCCCTCGGTTAGACCACACTGGGAGCACTGTGCACCGTTCTAATCTCCATATCCCTCGGTTAGACCACACTGGGAGATCTGTGCACAGTTCTGGTCTCCATATCCCTCGGTTAGATCACACTGGGAGCACTGTGCACAGTTCTGGTCTCCATATCCCTCGGTTAGACCACACTGGGAGCACTGTGCACCGTTCTAATCTCCATATCCCTCGGTTAAACTACACTGGGTGCACTGTGCACAGTTCTGGTCTCCATATCCCTCGGTTAGACCACACTGGGAGCACTGTGCACCGTTCTAATCTCCATATCCCTCGGTTAGACCACACTGGGAGCACTGTGCACAGTTCTGGTCTCCATATCCCTCGGTTAGACCACACTGGGAGCACTGTGCTCAGTTCTGGTCTCCATATCCCTCGGTTAGACCACACTGGGAGCACTGTGCACCGTTCTAATCTCCATATCCCTCGGTTAGACCACACTGGGAGCACTGTGCACAGTTCTGGTCTCCATATCCCTCGGTTAGACCACACTGGGAGCACTGTGAACCGTTCTAATCTCCATATCCCTCGGTTAGACCACACTGGGAGCACTGTGCACCGTTCTGGTCTCCTTATCCCTCGGTTAGACCACACTGGGAGCACTGTGCACCGTTCTGGTCTCCTTATCCCTCGGTTAGACCACACTGGGAGCACTGTGCACCGTTCTGGTCCCAATATCCCTCGGTTAGACCACACTGGGAGCACTGTGCACCGTTCTAATCTCCATATCCCTTGGTTAGACCACATTGGGAGCACTGTGTACAGTTCTAATCTCCATATCCCTTGGTTAGACCACATTGGGAGCACTGTACACCGTTCTAATCTCCATATCCCTCGGTTAGACCACACTGGGAGCACTGCGCACAGTTCTGGTCTCCATATCCCTCGGTTAGACCACACTGGGAGCACTGTGCACAGTTCTGGTCTCCATATCCCTCGGTTAGACCACACTGGGAGCACTGTGCACCGTTCTAATCTCCATATCCCTCGGTTAGACCACACTGGGAGCACTGTTCACAGTTCTGGTCTCCATATCCCTCGGTTAGACCACACTTGGAGCACTGTGCACCGTTCTGGTCTCCCTATCCCTCGATTAGACCACACTGGGAGCACTGTGCACAGTTCTGGTCTCCATATCCCTCGGTTAGACTACACTGGGAGCACTGTGCACAGTTCTGGTCTCCATATCCCTCGGTTAGACCAAATTGGGAGCACTGTGCACAGTTCTGGTCTCCATAACCCTCGGTTAGACCACACTGGGAGCACTGTGCACAGTTCTGGTCTCCATATCCCTCAGTTAGACCACATTGGGAGCACTGTGCACAGTTCTGGTCTCCATATCCCTCGGTTAGACCACACTGGGAGAACTGTGCACAGTTCTGGTCTCCATAACCCTCGGTTAGACCACACTGGGAGCACTGTGCACAGTTCTGGTCTCCATAACCCTCGGTTAGACCACACTGGGAGCACTGTGCACAGTTCTGGTCTCCATATCCCTCAGTTAGACCACATTGGGAGCACTGTGCACAGTTCTGGTCTCCATATCCCTCGATTAGACCACACTGGGAGCACTGTGCACAGTTCTGGTCTCCATATCCCTCGGTTAGACTACACTGGGAGCACTGTGCACAGTTCTGGTCTCCATATCCCTCGGTTAGACCAAATTGGGAGCACTGTGCACAGTTCTGGTCTCCATAACCCTCGGTTAGACCACACTGGGAGCACTGTGCACAGTTCTGGTCTCCATATCCCTCAATTAGACCACATTGGGAGCACTGTGCACAGTTCCGGTCTCCATATCCCTCGGTTAGACCACACTGGGAGAACTGTGCACAGTTCTGGTCTCCATAACCCTCGGTTAGACCACACTGGGAGCACTGTGCACAGTTCTGGTATCCATATCCCTCGGTTAGACCACACTGGGAGCACTGTGCACAGTTCTGGTATCCATATCCCTCGGTTAGACCACACTGGGAGCACTGTGTACAGTTCTGGTCTCCATATCCCTCAGTTAGACCACACTGGGAGCACTGTGCACAGTTCTAATCTCCATATCCCTTGGTTAGACCACACTGGGAGCACTGTGCACAGCTCTGGTCTCCATATCCCTCGGTTAGACCACACTGGGAGCACTGCGCGCAGTTCTGGTCTCCATATCCCTTGGTTAGACCACACTGGGAGCACTGTGCACAGTTCTGGTCTCCATGTCCCTCGGTTAGACCACACTGGGAGCACTGTTCACAGTTCTGGTCTCCATATTCCTCGGTTAGACCACACTGGGAGCACTGTGCACAGTTCTGGTCTCCATATCCCCCGGTTAGACCACACTGGGAGCACTGTTCACAGTTCTGGTCTCCATGTCCCTCGGTTAGACCACACTGGGAGCACTGTTCACAGTTCTGGTCTCCATATTCCTCGGTTAGACCACACTGGGAGCACCGTTCACAGTTCTGGTCTCCATATACCTCGGTTAGACCACACTGGGAGCACTGTGCACAGTTCTGGTCTCCATATACCTCGGTTAGATCACACTGGGAGCACTGTGCACAGTTCTGGTCTCCATATCCCTCAGTTAGACCACACTGGGAGCACTGTGCACAGTTCTGGTCTCCATAACCCTCGGTTAGACCACACTGGGAGCACTGTGCACAGTTCTGGTCTCCATATCCCTCAGTTAGACCACACTGGGAGCACTGTATATAGTTCTGGTCTCCTAGCACAGGGCTAAATCGCTGGCTTTGAAAGCAGACTAAGGCAGGCCAGCAGCACGGTTCAATTCCCATACCAGCCTCCCTGAACAGGCGCCGGAATGTGGCGACTAGGGGCTTTTCACAGTAACTTCATTTGAAACCTACTTGTGACAATAAGCGATTTTCATTTCATTTAATTTCATATCCTTCAGTTAGACCACACTGGGAGCACTGAGCACCGTTCTAATCTCCATATACCTCGGTTAGACCACACTGGGAGCACTGCGCACAGTTCTGGTCTCCATATACCTCGGTTAGATCACACTGGGAGCAGTGTGCACAGTTCTGGTCTCCATATCCCTCGGTTAGACCACACTGGGAGCACTGTGCACAGTTCTGGTCTCCATATACCTCGGTTAGATCACACTGGGAGCACTGTGCACAGTTCTGGTCTCCATATCCCTCAGTTAGACCACACGGAGCACTGTGCACAGTTCTGGTCTCCATATCCTTCGGTTAGATCACACTTGGAGCACTGTGCACAGTTCTGGTCTCCATATCCCTCGGATAGACCACACTGGGAGCACTGTGCACAGTTCTGGTCTCCATATCCCTCAGTTAGACCACACGGAGCACTGTGCACAGTTCTGGTCTCCATATCCCTCGGTTAGACCACGCTTGGAGCACTGTGCACAGTTCTGGTCTCCATATACCTCGGTTAGATCACACTGGGAGCACTGTGCACAGTTCTGGTCTCCATATCCCCCAGTTAGACCACACGGAGCACTGTGCACAGTTCTGGTCTCCATATCCCTCGGTTAGAACACACTGGGAGCACTGTGCACAGTTCTGATCTCCATATCCCTTGGTCAGACCACACGGACCACTGCTCTCCGTATCACTCAGTTATTACACATTCGGAGTGTCAGTCCTGAGGGAGTGCTGCACTGTCAGAGGGTCATTACGAAGGGAGTGCTGCACTGTCAGAGGGTCAGTACTGAGGGAGTGCTGCACTGTCAGAGGGTCAGTACTGAGGGAGTGCTGCACTGTCAGAGGATCAGTACTGAGGGAGTGCTGCACTGTCAGAGGGTCAGTACTGAGGGAGTGCTGCACTGTCAGAGGGTCAGTACTGAGGGGGTGCTGCACTGTCAGAGGGTCAGTACTGAGGGAGTGCTGCACTGTCAGAGGGTCAGTACTGAGGGAGAGCTGCACTGTCAGAGGGTCAGTACCGAGGGAGCGCCGCACTGTCAGAGGGTCAGTACTGAGGGAGTGCTGCACTGTCAGAGGGTCAGTACTGAGGGAGCGCTGCACTGTCAGAGGGTCAGTACTGTGGGAGTGCTGCACTGTCAGAGAGTCAGTACTGAGGGAGAGCTGCACTGTCAGAGGGTCAGTACTGAGGGAGAGCTGCGCTGTTAGAGGGTCAGTACTGACATGTTTGTCCAATGTAGAGTGGGAGTGATCTGAAGTGTGAAGCGAGGTTTGTCGAGTCAAACTAAAATCTCCCTTTATCCCTATTCTGTTGCCTGTTCTATTTTCTAACATTAAATTCTATGTAATTTCTGAAAATATTCACTTTTGTTAATGATCACCCTGAAAGTGAAAATTCCCAATCTGTCCCAACGGAAGGGCTGATGCCCATCTGCATCTGGGAATGAGTGGCTATGACTGAGAGTTTCACATAAACCACGGAATCAGGTATGTGTCTGGAGAAGTCCGGTCCATCCAGGGATAACAGCAGAAAGATGACTGACCTGCAGCCATCTCAGGAATCTGTCTTCTCCGGCTTTACAAGCAGCTGCCGTTCATTATAATGAGTCTGACCCTCCGGTGACCTTCCGTCAATGACCCGTGTCCCTGAACCACAATCCCCAAATCACAATTCATCTGACAGAGCAGCGCTCCCTCAGTACTGACCCTCTGACAGTGCAGCACTCCCTCAGTACTGACCCTCTGACAGTGCAGCACTCCCTCAGCAATGACCCACTGACAGTGCAGCACTCCCTCAGTACTGACCCTCTGACAGTGCAGCACTCCCTCAGTACTGACCCTCTGACAGTGCAGCACTCCCTCAGTACTGACCCTCTGACAGTGCAGCGCTCCCTCAGTACTGACCCTCTGACAGTGCAGCGCTCCCTCAGTACTGACCCTCCGACAGTGCAGCACTCCCTCAGTACTGACCCTCCGACAGTGCAGCACTCCCTCAGTACTGACCCTCTGACAATGCAGCATCCCCTCAGTACTGACCCTCTGACAGTGCAGCACTCCCTCAGCACTGACCCTCTGACAGTGCAGCACTCCCTCAGTACTGACCCTCTGACAGTGCAGCACTCCCTCAGTACTGACCCTCTGACAGTGCAGCACTCCCTCAGCACTGACCCTCTGACAGTGCAGTGCTCCCTCAGTACTGACCCTCTGACAGTCCAGCACTCCCTCAGTACTGACCCTCTGACAGTGCAGCACTCCCTCAGTACTGACCCTCTGACAGTGCAGCACTCCCTCAGTACTGACCCTCTGACAGTGCAGCACTCCCTCAGTACTGACCCTCTGACAGTGCAGCGCTCCCTCAGTACTGACCCTCCGACAGTGCAGCACTCCCTCAGTACTGACCATCTGACAGTGCAGCACTCCCTCAGTACTGACCCTCTGACAGTGCAGCACCCCCTCAGTACTGACCCTCTGACAGTGCAGCACTCCCTCAGTACTGACCCTCTGACAGTGCAGCACTCCCTCAGTACTGACCCTCTGACAGTGCAGCACCCCCTCAGTACTGACCCTCTGACAGTGTAGCACTCCCTCAGTACTGACCCTCTGACAGTGCAGCGCTCCCTCATTACTGACCCTCTGACAGTGCAGCGCTCCCTCAGTACTGACCCTCTGACAGTGCAGCACTCCCTCATTACTGACCCTCTGACAGTGCAGCACTCCCTCATTACTGACCCTCTGACAGTGCAGTACTCCCTCAGTACTGACCCTCTGACAGTGCAGCACTCCCTCAGTACTGACCCTCTGACAGTGCAGCACTCCCTCAGTACTGACCCTCTGACAGTGCAGCATTCCCTCAGTACTGACCCTATGACAGTGCAGCACTCCCTCAGTACAGACCCTCTCACAGTGCAGCCCTCCCTCAGTACTGACTCTCTGACAGTACAGCACTCCCTCAGTACTGACCCTCTGACAGCACGGCGCTCCCTCAGTACAGACCATCTGACAGTGCATCACTCCCTCAGTACAGACCCTCTGACAGCGCAGCACTCCCTCAGTACTGACTGACAGTGCAGCGCTCCCTCAGTACTGTCCCTCTGACAGTGCAGCACTCCCTCAGTACTGACCCTCTGACAGTGCAGCACTCCCTCAGTACTGACCCTCTGACAGTACAGCACTCCCTCAGTACTGACCCTCTGACAGTGCAGCACTCCCTCAGTACTGACCCTCTGACAGTGCAGCACTCCCTCAGTACTGACCCTCTGACAGTGCAGCACTCCCTCAGTACTGACCCTCTGACAGTGCAGCACTCCCTCAGTACTGACCCTCTGACAATGCCGCACTCCCTCAGTACTGACCCTCTGACAGTGCAGCGCTCCCTCAGTACTGACCCTCTGACAGTGCAGCACTCCCTCAGTACTGACCCTCTGACAGTGCAGCCCTCCCTCAGTACGGACCATCTGACAGTGCAGCACTCCCTCAGTACTGACCCTCTGACAGTGCAGCACTCCCTCAGTACTGACCCTCTCACAGTCCACGCTCCCTCAGTACTGACCCTCTGACAGTGCAGCACTCCCTCAGTCCTAACCCTCTGACCCTGCAGCACTCGCTCAGTACTGACCCTCTGACAGTGCAGCACTCCCTCAGTACTGACCCTCTGACAGTGCAGCACTCCCTCAGTACTGACCCTCTGACAGTGCAGCACTCCCTCAGTACTGACCCTCTCACAGTGCAGCACTCCCTCAGTACTGACCCTCTGACAGTGCAGCACTCCCTCAGTACTGACCCTCTGACAGTGCAGCACTCCCTCAGTACTGACCCTCTGACAGTGCAGCACTCCCTCAGTACTGACCCTCTGACAGTGCTGCACTCCCTCAGTACTGACCCTCTGACAGTGCAGCACTCCCTCAGTACTGACCCTCTAACAGTGCAGCACTCCCTCAGTACTGACCCTCTGACAGTGCAGCACTGCCTCAGTACTGACCCTCCGACAGTGCAGCACTCCCTCAGTACTGACCCTCTGACAGTGCAGCACTCCCTCAGTACTGACCCTCTGACAGTGCAGCGCTCCCTCAGTACTGACCCTCTGCAGTGCAGCACTCCCTCAGTACTTACCCTCTGACAGTGCAGCGCTCCCTCAATCCTGACCCTCTGACAGCGCAGCACTCCCTCAGTACTGACTCTCCGACAGTGCAGCACTCCCTCAGTACTGACCCTCTGACAGTGCAGCACTCCCTCAATCCTGACCCTCTGACCCTGCAGCACTCCCTCAGTACTGACCCTGACAGTGCAGCACCCTCAGTACTGACCCTCTGACAGTGCAGCACTCCCTCAGTACTGACCCTCTCACAGTGCAGCACTCCCTCAGCACTGACCCTCTGACCCTGCAGCACTCCCTCAGTACTGACCCTCTGACAGTGCAGCCCTCCCTCAGTACAGACCCTCTCACAGTGCAGCCCTCCCTCAGTACTGACTCTCTGACAGTACAGCACTCCCTCAGTACTGACCCTCTGACAGCACGGCGCTCCCTCAGTACTGACCCTCTGACAGTGCAGCACTCCCTCAGTACAGACCCTCTGACAGCGCAGCACTCCCTCAGTACTGACTGACAGCGCAGCACTCCCTCAGTACTGACCCTCTGACAGTGCAGCACTCCCTCAGTACTGTCCCTCTGACAGTGCAGCACTCCCTCAGTACTGAACCTCTGACAGTGCAGCTCTCCCTCAGTACTGACCCTCTGACAGTGCAGCGCTCCCTCAGTATTGTCCCTCTGACAGTGCAGCACTCCCTCAGTACTGTCCCTCTGACAGTGCAGCACTCCCTCAGTACTGACCCTCTGACAGTGCAGCACTCCCTCAGTACTGACCCTCTGACAGTGCAGCACTCCCTCAGTACTGACCCTCTGACAGTGCAGCACTCCCTCAGTACTGACCCTCTGACAATGCCGCACTCCCTCAGTACTGACCATCTGACAGTGCAGCGCTCCCTCAGTACTGACCCTCTGACAGTGCAGCACTCCCTCAGTACTGACCCTATGACAGTGCAGCACTCCCTCAGTACTGACCCTCTCACAGTCCACGCTCCCTCAGTACTGACCCTCTGACAGTGCAGCACTCCCTCAGTCCTGACCCTCTGACCCTGCAGCACTCGCTCAGTACTGACCCTGACAATGCAGCACTCCCTCAGTACTGACCCTCTGACAGTGCAGCACTCCCTCAGCACTGACCCTCTGACAGTGCAGCACCCTCAGTACTGACCCTCTGACAGTGCAGCACTCCCTCAGTACTGACCCTCTCACAGTGCAGCACTCCCTCAGTACTGACCCTGTGACAGTGCAGCACTCCCTCAGTACTGACCCTCTGACAGTTCAGCACTCCCTCAGTACTGACACTCTGACAGTGCAGCACTCCCTCAGTACTGACCCTCTGACAGTGCAGCACTCCCTCAGTACTGACCCTCTGACAGTGCAGCACTCCCTCAGTACTGACCCTCTGACAGTGCAGCACTCCCTCAGTACTGACCCTCTGACAGTGCTGCACTCCCTCAGTACTGACCCTCTGACAGTGCTGCACTCCCTCAGTACTGACCCTCTAACAGTGCAGCACTGCCTCAGTACTGACCCTCCGACAGTGCAGCACTCCCTCAGTACTGACCCACTGACAGTGCAGCACTCCCTCAGTACTGACCCTCTGACAGTGCAGCGCTCCCTCAGTACTGACCCTCTGCAGTGCAGCACTCCCTCAGTACTTACCCTCTGACAGTGCAGCGCTCCCTCAATACTGACCCTCTGACAGCGCAGCACTCCCTCAGTACTGACTCTCCGACAGTGCAGCACTCCCTCAGTACTGACCCTCTGACAGTGCAGCACTCCCTCAATCCTGACCCTCTGACCCTGCAGCACTCCCTCAGTACTGACCCTGACAGTGCAGCACCCTCAGTACTGACCCTCTGACAGTGCAGCACTCCCTCAGTACTGACCCTCTCACAGTGCAGCACTCCCTCAGCACTGACCCTCTGACCCTGCAGCACTCCCTCAGTACTGACCCTCTGACAGTGCAGCCCTCCCTCAGTACAGACCCTCTCACAGTGCAGCCCTCCCTCAGTACTGACTCTCTGACAGTACAGCACTCCCTCAGTACTGACCCTCTGACAGCACGGCGCTCCCTCAGTACTGACCCTCTGACAGTGCAGCACTCCCTCAGTACAGACCCTCTGACAGCGCAGCACTCCCTCAGTACTGACCCTCTGACAGTGCAGCGCTCCCTCAGTACTGACTGACAGCGCAGCACTCCCTCAGTACTGACTGACAGTGCAGCACTCCCTCAGTACTGTCCCTCTGACAGTGCAGCACTCCCTCAGTACTGAACCTCTGACAGTGCAGCGCTCCCTCAGTATTGTCCCTCTGACAGTGCAGCACTCCCTCAGTACTGACCCTCTGACAGTGCAGCACTCCCTCAGTACTGACCCTCTGACAATGCCGCACTCCCTCAGTACTGACCCTCTGACAGTGCAGCGCTCCCTTAGTACTGACCCTCTGACAGTGCAGCACTCCCTCAGTACTGACCCTATGACAGTGCAGCACTCCCTCAGTACTGACCCTCTGACAGTGCAGCCCTCCCTCAGTACGGACCATCTGACAGTGCAGCACTCCCTCAGTACTGACCCTCTGACAGTGCAGCACTCCCTCAGTACTGACCCTCTCACAGTCCACGCTCCCTCAGTACTGACCCTCTGACAGTGCAGCACTCCCTCAGTCCTGACCCTCTGACCCTGCAGCACTCGCTCAGTACTGACCCTGACAGTGCAGCACTCCCTCAGTACTGACCCTCTGACAGTGCAGCACTCCCTCAGCACTGACCCTCGGACAGTGCAGCACCCTCAGTACTGACCCTCTGACAGTGCAGCACTCCCTCAGTACTGTCCCTCTCACAGTGCAGCACTCCCTCAGTACTGACCCTCTGACAGTGCAGCACTCCCTCAGTACTGACCCTCTGACAGTGCAGCACTCCCTCAGTACTGACCCTCTGACAGTGCAGCACTCCCTCAGTACTGACCCTCTGACAGTGCAGCACTCCCTCAGTACTGACTCTCTGACAGTGCAGCAATCCCTCAGTACTGACCCTCTGTCAATGCCGCACTCCCTCAGTACTGACCCTCTGACAGTGCAGCGCTCCCTCAGTACTGACCCTCTGAGAGTGCAGCACTCCCTCAGTACTGACCCTATGACAGTGCAGCACTCCCTCAGTACTGACCCTCTGACAGTGCAGCACTCCCTCAGCACTGACCCTCTGACAGTGCAGCACCCTCAGTACTGACCCTCTGACAGTGCAGCACTCCCTCAGTACTGACCCTCTCACAGTGCAGCACTCCCTCAGTACTGACCCTCTGACAGTTCAGCACTCCCTCAGTACTGACCCTCTGACAGTGCAGCACTCCCTCAGTACTGACCCTCTGACAGTGCAGCACTCCCTCAGTACTGACCCTCTGACAGTGCTGCACTCCCTCAGTACTGACCCTCTAACAGTGCAGCACTCCCTCAGTACTGACCCTCTGACAGTGCAGCACTGCCTCAGTACTGACCCTCCGACAGTGCAGCACTCCCTCAGTACTGACCCTCTGACAGTGCAGCACTCCCTCAGTACTGACCCTCTGACAGTGCAGCGCTCCCTTAGTACTGACCCTCTGCAGTGCAGCACTCCCTCAGTACTTACCCTCTGACAGTGCAGCACTCCCTCAGTACTGACCCTCTGACAGCGCAGCACTCCCTCAGTACTGACTCTCCGACAGTGCAGCACTCCCTCAGTACTGACCCACTGACAGTGCAGCACTCCCTCAGTACTGACCCTCTGACAGTGCAGCGCTCCCTCAGTACTGACCCTCTGCAGTGCAGCACTCCCTCAGTACTTACCCTCTGACAGTGCAGCGCTCCCTCAATACTGACCCTCTGACAGCGCAGCACTCCCTCAGTACTGACTCTCCGACAGTGCAGCACTCCCTCAGTACTGACCCTCTGACAGTGCAGCACTCCCTCAATCCTGACCCTCTGACCCTGCAGCACTCCCTCAGTACTGACCCTGACAGTGCAGCACCCTCAGTACTGACCCTCTGACAGTGCAGCACTCCCTCAGTACTGACCCTCTCACAGTGCAGCACTCCCTCAGCACTGACCCTCTGACCCTGCAGCACTCCCTCAGTACTGACCCTCTGACAGTGCAGCCCTCCCTCAGTACAGACCCTCTCACAGTGCAGCCCTCCCTCAGTACTGACTCTCTGACAGTACAGCACTCCCTCAGTACTGACCCTCTGACAGCACGGCGCTCCCTGGTACTGACCCTCTGACAGTGCAGCACTCCCTCAGTACAGACCCTCTGACAGCGCAGCACTCCCTCAGTACTGACCCTCTGACAGTGCAGCGCTCCCTCAGTACTGACTGACAGCGCAGCACTCCCTCAGTACTGACTGACAGTGCAGCACTCCCTCAGTACTGTCCCTCTGACAGTGCAGCACTCCCTCAGTACTGAACCTCTGACAGTGCAGCGCTCCCTCAGTATTGTCCCTCTGACAGTGCAGCACTCCCTCAGTACTGACCCTCTGACATGCAGCACTCCCTCAGTACTGACCCTCTGACAATGCCGCACTCCCTCAGTACTGACCCTCTGACAGTGCAGCGCTCCCTTAGTACTGACCCTCTGACAGTGCAGCACTCCCTCAGTACTGACCCTATGACAGTGCAGCACTCCCTCAGTACTGACCCTCTGACAGTGCAGCCCTCCCTCAGTACGGACCATCTGACAGTGCAGCACTCCCTCAGTACTGACCCTCTGACAGTGCAGCACTCCCTCAGTACTGACCCTCTCACAGTCCACGCTCCCTCAGTACTGACCCTCTGACAGTGCAGCACTCCCTCAGTCCTGACCCTCTGACCCTGCAGCACTCGCTCAGTACTGACCCTGACAGTGCAGCACTCCCTCAGTACTGACCCTCTGACAGTGCAGCACTCCCTCAGCACTGACCCTCGGACAGTGCAGCACCCTCAGTACTGACCCTCTGACAGTGCAGCACTCCCTCAGTACTGTCCCTCTCACAGTGCAGCACTCCCTCAGTACTGACCCTCTGACAGTGCAGCACTCCCTCAGTACTGACCCTCTGACAGTGCAGCACTCCCTCAGTACTGACCCTCTGACAGTGCAGCACTCCCTCAGTACTGACCCTCTGACAGTGCAGCACTCCCTCAGTACTGACTCTCTGACAGTGCAGCACTCCCTCAGTACTGACCCTCTGTCAATGCCGCACTCCCTCAGTACTGACCCTCTGACAGTGCAGCGCTCCCTCAGTACTGACCCTCTTGGAGTGCAGCACTCCCTCAGTACTGACCCTATGACAGTGCAGCACTCCCTCAGTACTGACCCTCTGACAGTGCAGCACTCCCTCAGCACTGACCCTCTGACAGTGCAGCACCCTCAGTACTGACCCTCTGACAGTGCAGCACTCCCTCAGTACTGACCCTCTCACAGTGCAGCACTCCCTCAGTACTGACCCTCTGACAGTTCAGCACTCCCTCAGTACTGACCCTCTGACAGTGCAGCACTCCCTCAGTACTGACCCTCTGACAGTGCAGCACTCCCTCAGTACTGACCCTCTGACAGTGCTGCACTCCCTCAGTACTGACCCTCTAACAGTGCAGCACTCCCTCAGTACTGACCCTCTGACAGTGCAGCACTGCCTCAGTACTGACCCTCCGACAGTGCAGCACTCCCTCAGTACTGACCCTCTGACAGTGCAGCACTCCCTCAGTACTGACCCTCTGACAGTGCAGCGCTCCCTTAGTACTGACCCTCTGCAGTGCAGCACTCCCTCAGTACTTACCCTCTGACAGTGCAGCACTCCCTCAGTACTGACCCTCTGACAGCGCAGCACTCCCTCAGTACTGACTCTCCGACAGTGCAGCACTCCCTCAGTACTGACCCTCTGACAGTGCAGCACTCCCTCAGTACTGACCCTGACAGTGCAGCACCCTCAGTACTGACCCTCTGACAGTGCAGCACTCCCTCAGTACTGACCCTCTCACAGTGCAGCACTCCCTCAGCACTGACCCTCTGACCCTGCAGCACTCCCTCAGTACTGACCCTCTGACAGTGCAGCACTCCCTCAGTACTGACCCTCTGACAGTGCAGCACTCCCTCAGTACTGACCCTCTGACAGTGCAGCACTCCCTCAGTACTGACCCTCTGACAGTGCAGCACTCCCTCAGTACTGACCCTCTGACAGTGCAGCACTCCCTCAGTACTGACCCCCTGACAGTGCAGCACTCCCTCAGTACTGACCCCCTGACAGTGCAGCACTCCCTCAGTACTGACCCTCTGACAGTGCAGCGCTCCCTCAGTACTGACCCTCCGACAGTGCAGCACTCCCTCAGTACTGACCCTCTGATAGTGCAGCACTCCCTCAGTACTGACCCTCTGACAGTGCAGCACTCCCTCAGTACTGACCCTCTGTCAGTGCAGCACTCCCTCAGTACTGACCCCCTGACAGTGCAGCACTCCCTCAGTACTGACCCCCTGACAGTGCAGCACTCCCTCAGTACTGACCCTCTGACAGTGCAGCGCTCCCTCAGTACTGCCCCTCCGACAGTGCAGCACTCCCTCAGTACTGACCCTCTGATAGTGCAGCACTCCCTCAGTACTGACCCTCTGACAGTGCAGCACTCCCTCAGTACTGACCCTCTGTCAGTGCAGCACTCCCTCAGCACTGACCCACTGACAGTGCAGCACTCCCTCAGTACTGACCCTCTGACAGTGCAGCGTTCCCTCAGTACTGACCCTCTCACAGTGCAGCACTCTCTCAGTACTGACCCTCTACAGTGCAGCGCTCCCTCAGTACTTACCCTCTGACAGTGCAGCACTCCCTCAGTACTGACCCTCTGACAGTGCAGCACTCCCTCAGCACTGACCCTCTGACCCTGCAGCACTCCCTCAGTACTGACCCTCTGACAGTGCAGCACTCCCTCAGTACTGACCCTCTGACAGTGCAGCACTCCCTCAGTACTGACCCTCTGACAGTGCAGCACTCCCTCAGTACTGACCCTCTGACAGTGCAGCACTCCCTCAGCACTGACCCTCTGACAGTGCAGCGCTCCCTCAGTACTGACCCTCTGACAGTGCAGCACTCCCTCAGTACTGACCCTCTGACAGTGCAGCACCCCCTCAGCACTGACCCTCTGACAGTGCAGCGCTCCCTCAGTACTGACCCTCTGACAGTGCAGCGCTCCCTCAGTACTGACCCTCTGACCGTGCAGCACTTCCTCAGTACTGACCCTCTGACAGTGCAGCACCCCCTCAGCACTGACCCTCTGACAGTGCAGCACCCCCTCAGCACTGACGCTCTGACAGTGCAGCACTCCCTCAGTACTGACCCTCTGACAGTGCAGCAATCCCTCAGTACTGACCCTCTGACAGTGCAGCACTCTCTCAGTACTGACCCTCTGACAGTGCAGCGCTCCCTCAGTACTGACCCTCTGACAGTGCAGCACTCCCTCAGTACTGACTCTCTGACAGTGTGTGGTAAACCACTGTTGCACCAAAATAGGTGATGTGTGGTAGGACCCGTACTACTGGTACGTCGGTAGTCCCTGCCTGCTGGCTCCGCCCAGTAGGCGGAGTATAAATATATGTGTCTTCCATGCTGCAGCCATTTCGCGATCTGCTGTGGGAGGCCACACATCTTAGAGCAATAAAGCCTCAGTTGTATCCAACTCTCGTCTTTGTGCAATTGATCGTGCATCAATTTATTGCTCTAAGATTTTCAATAGATGGACCTCCGTATCAAGCCGGATCGCCTGCAGCTGGATACGCAATCAAGTGATGCCAAAAGGGACTTTCAGCACTGGCTAGCTTGTTTCGAGGTGTACATCAACTCGGCGCCAATCCCTGTCTCGGAGGCTCAGGAAATACAGATATTGTTCTCAAGGTTGAGCTCCAACATCTTTCCGCTGATCCAGGACGCGCCAAACTAGGCCGAAGCCAGGACGCTTCTCAAAGAAAATTACGCTCAGATGACGAACACAATCTTCGCCAGGCTCGTACTCGCCACTCGCTCTCAACTCCCTGGTCAGTCCATAGAAGACTTCTGGTGGGCCCTAACCCCACTCCTCTGGGTCTCTGACTGTCAGGCCGTTACCGCCACGGATCATTCCAACCTTCTTACGCGGGGCGCTTTTGTTAGGGGGATTGGGTCGGACCTCATACGCCAGCGACTGTTAGAAGGGGCCACGCTCGATCTCGCAGAGACAAAGAAGCTAGCGCTCTCTGTGACAGTTTCCTCATGCAACATTCAGGCCTACACCCCCAGCCGCACGGCCCACCCCTCCTACGCATCGCCGACCCCATAGATGGACGCCCCAGCGGGGGCCTTACCCAGCCAATACGCCTGCGCCACACGGGAGCCAGTGAACCCCGGGGGGTCCCCAATATTACGTTTGCAGCCAGCAGAAACACCCCCGCCAACGCTGCCCGGCCCGCGCTGCCCTTTGTATGGCTGGCGGTAAGAAGGGGCATTTCGCCGCGGTGTGCCAGGCCCGTGCAGTCGCCGATATCGCCCCACCCCCCTCGTTTATGGACAACTGGCGCCGCCATCATCACCTCCCTGGACGAGTGGGCGCCGCCATTTTCCCCTCCACTCAACACTTGCAGCCCATGGGCGCCGCCATATTGTTCAACCCCCGCTACGTGCGGCCAATGGGCGCCGCCATTTTGTTCTCCTCAAGATCTTCAGGCGCCGACATCTTGTTTCCCCCACGGCACATGGGCACCACCAGCGTTCCAGGATGTGTGCGCCCCGGGCTCCCCATCATCCGACACCAGCGACGACCAACCACAACGCGCCTCAGTGACCATCGACTAGTCTTGTCTGCACAACCTGGCCACCGCATCGGCCAGCGTGAAAATCAACGGCCATGTGATCTCTTGCCTGCTGGACTCCGGGAGCACCGAAAGCTTCATCCACCTGGATACGGTAAGGCGCTGCTCCCTCGCGGTCCACCCCGCCAATCAAAGAATCTCCCTGGCCTCTGGATCCCATTCCGTGGGGATCCAGGGTTCTGCACACGCACGGCCCGTAGAATTCAGCAGCTTCCACCTCTCCATCCTCCCTAATCTCTGCGCTGCCCTGCTCCTAGGCCTGGACTTCCAGTGCAATCTCCAGAGCCTAACTCTCAAATTCGGCAGGCCCCTACCACCCCTCACTGTGTGCAGCCTCGTGACCCTAAAGGTCGATCCACCTTCCCTCTTCACTAACCTGACCGCGGATTGCAAACCCGTCGCCACCAGGAGCAGACGGTACAGCGCCCAGGACAGGACCTTCATAAGGTCCGGGGTCCAGCGGTTGCTTCTGGAGGGTATTATCGAGGCCAGCAACAACCCCTGGAGAGCCCAAGTGGTGGTGGTTAAAACTGGGGAGAAACACAGAATGGTCGTGGACTACAGCCAGACCATCAACCGGTACACGCAGCTCGACGCGTACCCCCTCCCACGCATATCTGATATGGTCAATCAGATTGCGCAGTACCAGGTCTTCTCAACGGTCGACCTCAAATCCGCCTACCACCAGCTCCCCATCCGTAAATCGGACCATCCCTACACTGCCTTCGAGGCAGACGGTCGCCTCTATCACTTCCTCAGGGTTCCTGTCGCCGTCAGCAACGGGGTCTCGGTCTTCCAAAGGGAGATGGACCGAATGGTCGACCGGTACGGTTTGCCGGCCACCTTCCCGTACCTGGACAATGTCACCATTTGCGGCCATGATCAGCAGGATCACAATGCCAACCTTGCCAAATTCCTCCACACCGCCACTCTCCTAAACCTCACCTACAACAAGGAGAAGTGTGTGTTCAGCACGACCCGCTTAGCCATCCTCGGATATGTGGTCCAGAACGGAGTCCTGGGGCCCGATCCCGACTGCATGCGCCCCCTCATGGAGCTTTCCCTCCACCACTGCCCCAAGACCCTCAAACGCTGCCTGGGGTTCTTCTCCTACTACACCCAGTGGGTCCCACAATACGCGGACAAGGCCCGCCCACTCATACAGTCCACCCATTTTCCCCTCACGGCCGAGGCACAACAGGCCTTCGCCCGTATTTGCTCTGACACAGCCAAGGCTGGGATGGACGCAGTAGATGAGACACTGCCTTTCCAAGTAGAAAGCGACACTTCAGATGTCGCCCTTGCCGCCACCCTCAATCAGGCAGGCAGACCCGTGGCATTCTTTTCCCGCACCCTTCATGCCTCTGAAATTCGGCACTCGTCTGTTGAAAAAGAGGCCCAGGCTATTGTTGAAGCGGTGCAGCATTGGAGGCATTACCTGGCCAGCAGGAGATTCACTCTCCTCACTGACCAACAGTTGGTTGCCTTCATGTTCACCAACACACAGCGGGGCAAGATCAAAAATGATAAGGTCTTGAGGTCGAGGATCGAGCTCTCCACCTACAATTACGAGATTTTGTATCGCCCCAACAAGCTCAACGAGCCCCCAGACGCCCTATCCCGAGGTACATGTGCCAGCGCACAAGTAGACAGGCTCCCGGCCCGACACGACAGCCTTTGTCACCTGGGAGTCACACGGTTGTACCATTTTATAAAGGACTCTACTCCGTCGAGGAAGTACGGACAATCACCAGGGACTGCCAGGTCTGTGCGGAGTGCAAACCGCACTTCTACTGGCCAGACCGCGCGCGCCTGGTGAAGGCCGCCCGCCCCTTTGAGCGCCTCAGCGTGGATTTCAAAGGGCCCCTCCCTCCTCCGACCATAACACATATTTCCTCAATGTCACTGAGTACTGGCCCTCTGACAGTGCAGTACTCCCTCAGTACTGACCCTCTGACAGTGCAGTACTCCCTCAGTACTGACCCTCTGACAGTGCAGTACTCCCTCAGTACTGACCCTCTGACAGTGCAGCACTCCCTCAGTACTGACCCTCTGACAGTGCAGCACTCCCTCAGTACTGACCCTCTGACAGTGCAGCACTCCCTCAGTACTGACCCTCTGACAGTGCAGCCCTCCCTCAGTACTGACCCTCTGACAGTGCAGCGCTCCCTCAGTACTGACCCTCTGACAGTGCAGCACTCCCTCAGTACTGACCCTCTGACAGTGCAGCACTCCCTCAGTACTGACCCTCTGCCAGAGCAACAGTCCCTCAGTACTGACCCTCTGACAATGCAGCACTCCCTCAGTACTGACCCTCTGACAATGCAGCGCTCCCTCAGTACTGACCCTCTGACAGTGCAGCACTCCTTCAGTACTGACCCTCTGACAATGCAGCACTCCCTCAGTACTGACACTCTGACAGTGCAACACTCCCTCACTACTGACCCTCTGACAGTGCAGCACTCCCTCAGTACTGACCATCTGACAGTGCCGCACTCCCTCAGTACTGACCCTCTGACAGTGCAGCACTCCCTCAGTACTGACCCTCTGACAGTGCAGCGCTCCCTCAGTACTGACCCTCTGACAGTGCAGCACTCCCTCAGTACTGACCCTCTGACAGTGCCGCACTCCCTCAGTACTGACCCTCTGACAGTGGAGCACTCCCTCAGTACTGACCCTCTGACAGTGCCGCACTCCCTCAGTACTGACCCTCTGACAGTGGAGCACTCCCTCAGTACTGACCCTCTGCCAGAGCAACAGTCCCTCAGTACTGACCCTCTGACAATGCAGCACTCCCTCAGTACTGACCCTCTGACAATGCAGCGCTCCCTCAGTACTGACCCTCTGACAGTGCCGCACTCCCTCAGTACTGACCCTCTGACAGTGCAGCACTCCCTCAGTACTGACCCTCTGACAGTGCCGCACTCCCTCAGTACTGACCCTCTGACAGTGCCGCACTCCCTCAGTACTGACCCTCTGACAGTGGAGCACTCCCTCAGTACTGACCCTCTGACAGTGCCGCACTCCCTCAGTACTGACCCTCTGACAGTGGAGCACTCCCTCAGTACTGACCCTCTGACAGTGCAGCACTCCCTCTGTACTGACCCTCTGACAGTACAGCCCTCCCTCAGTACTGACCGACAGTGCAGCACTCCCTCAGTACTGACCATCTGACAGCGCAGCACTCCCACAGTACTGACCCTCTGACAGTGCAGCATTCCCTCAGTACTGACCCTCTGACAGTGCAGCACTCCCTCAGTACTGACCCTCTGACAGCGCAGCACTCCCTCAGTACTGACCCTCTGAGAGTGCGCCAAACTGCTCCTCAGTATAGCGACCATAGAATTTTAGAATTTACAGTGCAGAAGGAGGCCATTCGGCCCATCGAGTCTGCACCAGCTCTTGGAAAGAGCCCATACCTCCACCCTATCCCCATAACCCAGTAACCCCACCCAACACTAAGGGCAATTTGGATCCTGAGGGCAATTTAGCCTGGCCAATCCACCTAACCTGCACATCTTTGGAGTCTGGGAGGAAACCGGAGCACCCGGAGGAAACCCACGCACACACGGGGAGAACGTGCAGACTCCGCGCAGACAGTGACCCAAGCCGGGAATCGAACCTGGGACTCTGGAGCTGTGAAGCATTTGTGCTAACCACTGTGCTACCGTGCTGCCCTTGAACCATACTTCCTAGCAATCAACTTCTCCAGTCTGTCCAACGTGTTCCCCTTTCCCCCTCCCCTTGACCAGCAGCTCCTCAAACACGGTCACAAACATTCCCCACCTTTTCTCAAACCCCCCCTGCAGAGCCCAGTAACTCAGCCTTTACCTTCTCTAACCGCAGGAAGTCGTACATGTCACCCAACGAAGCTGCTGCCCCCGGTGGCAATGCCAACCGCCACTCCAGTAAAATAGCCGTCGTGCAATCCGGGAGGTGAAGGCCAAGACATCGGCCTTCCTCCTTTCCATGATCTCCGGCTTCTCTGAAACCCCGAATATCGCCACCAAAGGGTCCGGGTCCACTCCCTCCTCCACTATCCTGGCTAAGACAGTGAACACTCACGCCCAGAATCTTACCAATTTTTCACAACCCCAAAACATGTGCGGGTGATTCGCTGGCCGCGCCCACACCTCTCACTTATCTGTTACCCCTGAAAGAACCCACTCATTCTCGCCCGAGTCATATGCATCCTGTGCAGCACCTTAAACTGTATCAGGGTCAACCTTGCACAAGAGGTGGTCCTGTTTACCCTTTGCAGTGCCTCACTCCATACTCCCCATCCCATTTCATAATTTCATAGAATTTACAGTGCAGAAGGAGGCCATTCGGCCCATCAAGTCTGCACCAGCCCCTGGAAAGAGCACCCTACCCAAGGTCCACACCTCCACCCTATCCCCATAACCCAGCAACCCCACCCAACACTAAGGGCAATTTTGGACACTAAGGGGCAACCCACGCACACACGGGGAGGACGTGCAGATTCCGCACAGACAGTGACCCAAGCCGGGAATCGAACCTGGGACCCTGGAGCTGTGAAGCAATTGTGCTATCCACAATGCTACCGTGCTGCCCGTTGGTCTTCACCACTTTCTCGCTTCTCTGCACCCCCAGCCACTTGTATAGATCCCCAATTCTTCCCTCCTCTTCCACATCCGGAAGCAGCAGTCGCTCCAGCAGGATGTATCCCGGCAACCTAGGGAACCCCTTCCAGACCTTTCGTGCAAAGTCCCTGACCTGTAGATACCTGAAATCACTCCCCCTCGGCAGCTCTACCCTCTCCCTCAGCTCCTCCAGACTGGCGAACCCTTCCTCCAAATACAAATCCCTCACCTTGACCAGCCCCACTTCCCTCCACCTCCTGTATACACTATCCATCCCACGGCTCAAAAACATGATTCTCGCACAGCAGTGTTACCACCGACATCCCTTCCACCCTAAAATGCCTCCTCAGCTGATTCCATATCTTCCCCGTGGACTGCACCACTGGGCTCCCTGAATACCTACTCGGAGCCAATGGCAACGCTGCTGTCACCATAGCCCTCAAACTAGACCCCTTACAAGATTCCTCCTCCATCCTAACCCACTCTACCCCTTCTCCTTCCCACCACCACCACAGCTTGTCCACATTCGCCGCCCAATAATAATGAAGCAAGTTTGACAACGCCAACCCCCCCCCCCCCCCCCTGCTGCCTCTGTAGCAGGGTCCTCCCCACCCTCGGCACCTTCCCCGCCCATTCAAAGTCCAAGATGATTGTGTCCACTTTCTGAAAAAAGGCCTTTGGCGTAAAGATCGGGAGAGCCTGAAAGATAAACAGGAACTCGGCAGAATATTTATTTTCACCACTTGGACCCTCCCTGCCAGCGTTAAGTGCAGTGTATCCCCCCTCTCAAGATCCTCCCTGGCCTCCTCCGCCAGCTTTGTTAAATTCCACTTGTGGAGCCCTGTCCATTCCCTCGCTACCTGAGTGCCCTAAACCTATCGCTCGCTACCGTAAATGGCATTCCCCCCTAAATTTGCCCGCCATGCCAGCTCATTCACCCGGAATACCTCGCTTTTCCCTACATTCAGCTTGTATCCCGAGAACTCTCCAAACCTCCCCAGCAGGTCCATAATCCATCCCATACTCTCCAACGGATCCAAAACATGCAGCAAGAGGTGAAATGAAATGAAATGAAAATCGCTTATTGTCACGAGTAGGCTTCAAATGAAGTTACTGTGAAAAGCCCCTAGTCGCCACATCCCGGCGCCTGTTCGGGGAGGCTGGTACGGGAATTGAACCGTGCTGCTGGCCTGCCTTGGTCTGCTTTCAAAGCCAGCGATTTAGCCCAGTGCTAAACCAGCCCCTGTCATCGGCATAGAGCGACACCCGATGCTCCCTCTGTCCCCTCTATCCCCTGCCACTCTGCCGACCCCCTGAGAGCCATCGCCAATGGCTCTATGGCCAGCGCAAACAGCAGCGGCGACAGTGGGTACCCCTGCCTCGTACCCCTGTCTAAGTCAAAGCTTCGTGAGCTCATATCATTCGTCCTCACCCTCGCTCTTGGCACCACATACAGCAACCGCACCCATGCCACAAATCTCGGCCCAAACCCAATCCTTCCCAAAACCTCCCGATCAAATGCCTTCTCCGTGTCCGATACCACCACCTCTGGTACCAGAGGCCTTGACGGATTACTCACCACATTCAACAGCCGTCTTATATTAATCGCGAGCTGTCTGCCCTTCACGAAGTCTGTTTGATCTTCTTCCACCACCCCCAGGACACACTCCACCACCCTCCCCGCCAACAACTTAGCCAATACTTTCACATCCATGTTCAATACTGATATGGGCCTATACGACCCACATTCCACCGGGTCCTTTCCCTTTCTCGGGATTAGTGTGATTACTGCCTGCGTCAGCGTCTCTGGCAAGTCCCCCGTCTCCAGCGCCTCATTAAACGCCCCCAACAGATGTGGGGCCAGGTCCATCGCAAGTTCCTTATAGAATTCTGCCAGTTACCTATCCGGCCCAGGGGTCTGCCCCCAGCCCCAGTACCTCCCTCAGCCCCAGGGGCTCCTCCAACGCCTGCCTCTTTGCTTCCTCCACCTGGGAAATTCCAGCTCATCCAGAAACCGCCCCATGTCCCCTTCCTCTCCTCCCGGGTCCGCCTCATAAAGTCCCTGGTAGTACTCCCTGAACGCCTCATTTATCTTCCCTGGCTCTGACACCACATCCCCAGCCCCAGTCTGGATCTTCAATATTTCCCTGGACGCAGCCTGCCTCCGCAGCTGGTGTGCCAGCATGCAGCTCGCCTTCTCCCCAAACTCATATTGCACCCCCCTTGCCCTACGCAGTTGCCCTACCGCCCTCCCTGTTGTCAGCCTGTCAAATTGCCCCTGCAACTTTTTCCTCCTCGCCAATCCCTCCACGGTGGGCACCCTCGAATATTCCCTGTCCACCTCCACTATCTCGCTCACTAGACGGTCATTTTCCTCCCTCCTCTCCCGATCCGCACGAGCCTTAAACAAAATAATTTCTCTCTGGATCACTGCCTTCAGTGCATCCCACAAAATGGCCGCCGACACCTCCCCATTCTGATTCAACTCCACATAATCCCTAATCGGCAACCGCACCTTATCACAAAAACCTCCATCCGCCAACAACCCCAAGTCGGACCTCCACTCCGGCCTCTGCTGTCATCCTGATCTAAACTGAATATCCAGCCAATGAGGATCATGGTCCAAGATAACTATCCCCGTATACTCTGCCCCCTCCACCCCAACCAAAATCTCCCGACTCACTACAAAGTAATCAATCCTCCAATACACCTTATAGACTTGTGAAAAGAAGGAATACTCCCTTCCGCCTGGGTTCTGATAGTGCCATGGATCCACCATGCCCATCCTCTCCATAAACCCTACCCCAGCTCCCTCACCATTTGTACCTTACCCATCGACCTGGGGCTCGATCTATCCACCCTCAGCTCCAGGACACAGTTAAAATCTCCACCCATGATCAGCTGGTGCGTGGCCAAATCCGGGATCACTGCAGCAACCCCCTCATAAAACCCACATCATCCCAATTTGGGGCATCAACATTTACCAACACCACCGGTAAAAACCCTTCCAATGCCCCACTCACAATCACATATCTCCCTACCCGGATCCCTCACCACCTTCGCACTCACAAATCCCATATTTTGCTCATTAAAATCGCCACTCCCCTCGATTTCATGGAAAACCTGCCGGCCCCACTCCTTCCTTCACACGGAGTTGCGCCTCCTGCAGAAACACCAACTCCGCTTTCAAGCTCCTGAGGTGCAGGAACACCCGTGACCTTTTAACCAGCCGATTCAGTCCCCGGAGATTCCACATTACAAGCCTTATGCCTCCAATCCCCTCGACCATCCGTCATCTTCCCCACTTAACTCCTGCCCCTTTAATTCCACTCTGTACCTAGCCCATCCCAGTTGGCCCCTTTCTCCACCCTTGACCATTATATCTTTGCAGCATCCTTGAGCACGGGTGAGGTCCCGGAGGACTGGAGAATTGCCAATGTTGTCCCTTTGTCTAAAAAGGGTAGCAGGGATAATCCAGGGAATTATAGACCTGTGAGCTTGACGTCAGTGGTAGGCAAACTGTTGGAGAAGATACTGAGGGATAGGATCTATTCACATTTGGAAGAAAATAGACTTATCAGTGATAGGCAACATGGTTTTGTGCAGGGAAGGTCATGTCTTACCAACTTCTTTGAGGAAGTGACAAAGGTAATTGATGAGGGAAGGGCTGTAGATGTCATATACATGGACTTCAGTAAGGCGTTTGATAAGGTTTCCCATGGCAGGTTGATGGAAAAAGTGAAGTTGTATGAGGTTCAGGGTGTACTAGCTAGATGGATAAAGAACTGGCTGGGAAACAGGAGACAGGGAGTAATGGTGGAAGGGAGTGTCTCAAAACGGAGAAAGGTGACTAGTGGTGTTCCACAGGGATCCGTGCTCGGACCACTGTTGTTTGTGATATACATAAATGATCTGGAGGAAGGTATAGGGGGTCTGATGAGCAAGTTTGCAGATGATACTAAGATTGGTGGAGTTGCAGATAGCAAGGAGGACTGTCAGAGAATAGAGCAAAATATAGATAGATTGCAGAGTTGGGCAGAGAAATGGCAGATGGAGTTCAATCCAGGCAAATGAGAGGTGATGCATTTTGGAAGATCTAATTCAAGAGCAGACTATATGGTCGATGGAAGAGTCCTGGGGAAAATTGATGTACAGAGAGATCTGGGAGTTCAGGTCCATTGTACCCTGAAGATGGCAACGCAGGTTGATAGGGTGGTCAAGAAGGCATACAGCATGCTTGCCTTCATCGGACGGGGTATTGAGTACAAGAGTTGGCAGGTCATGTTACAGTTGTATAGGACTTTGGTTATGCCACATTTGGAATACTGCGTGCAGTTCTGGTCGCCACATTACCAGAAGGATGTGGAAGCTTTAGAGAGGGTGCAGAGGAGGTTCACCAGGATGTCACCTGGTATGGAGGGTGCTAGCTATGAAGAAAGGTTGAGTAGATTAGGATTGTTTTCGTTGGAAAGACGGAGGTTGAGGGGGGAACCTGATTGAAGTCTACAAAATTATGAGAGGTATGGACAGGGTGGATAGCAACAAGCTTTTTCCAAGAGTGGGGGTGTCAGTTACAAGGGGTCACGATTTCAAGGTGAGAGGGGGAAGGTTTAAGGGAAATTTACATAGATTTACATAGAATTTACAGTGCAGAAGGAGGCCATTCAGCCCATTGAGTCTGCACTGGCTCCCGGAAAGAGCACCCTACCCAAGGTTAACACCTCCACCCCATAACCCAGTAACCCCACCCAATACTAAGGGCAATTTTGGACACTAAGGGGAATTTATCACGGCCAATCCACCTAACCTGCACATCTTTGGACTGTGGGAGGAAACCGGAGCACCCGGAGTAAACCCACGCACACACGGGGAGGATGTGCAGACTCCGCACAGACAGTGACCCAAGCCGGAATCGAACCTGGGACCCTGGAGCTGTGAAGCGATTGTGCTATCCACAATGCTACCGTGCTTCCGTGCGTGGAAAGGTTTTTACGCAGAGGGTGATGGATGCCTGGAATGCTTTGCCAGCGGAGGTGGTAGAGACGGGCACGATAGCATCATTTAAGATGCATCTGGACAGATATATGAACGGGCGGGAACAGAGGGAAGTAGATCCTTGGAAAATAGGCGACAGGTTTAGATAAAGGATCTGGATCAGCCCTGAGGCTCCTGCCCCACCGGCCCTGGCATACGTCCCGTTTCCCCCTGGCTTCCCCAGCCAGCCTTGTCACTGGCAGCCCACGGCTGCACGTCCCTCCTCCCCTCTCTCCCTCAGCGCCACAGTTTATAAAACCACAAGTGAATCCCGCCGTCGGTAATTCCTCCTGACGGACACGGAGCATTGCGAAGGCCTCAGAGAGCCCGGGGTCGGGCCCGCTAACGATGTGCCAAAGGCCTTTCTTGTACTCGAGGAGAACGCGTTGATGCTGCCGTTGAGGCGCTGGAGAATGGCATTCTGTCGGATGCCCGGTGCTGGCCACGATTTCTCGCCTCACCCACAATTCTCCGCTCAATCGCCCCTCTGCGGGCGCGATAGCGGCGACTGCGCGGGCCTGGCACACAGCTGCAAAGTGGCCCTTTTTTACTGCAAGACTTGCAAGTGGCAGTGCGGGCTGGGCAGCGTTAGCGGGGGTGCTTCTGCTGACTGCAGAAGTAGCAGCGGGGACCCCCAAGGTGCGCGGATTGGCGGGCGGCGCAGGCATATTGAGTCGGCAGGGCCCCAGCCGGGGGGGGGGTCGTTTGCAGGGTCCAGGAGGGGCAGGAGGGGTGGGCCGCGCGGCGAGCAGGGTAGCCTGGACGTTTCGAGATGCGACCGTCATGGAGAGCGCTAAAGCTTTCGTCTCCGTTAGGTCGAGCGTGGCCCCTTCCAGCAGTCGTTGTCGGATGGGGTCCGACGCAATCCCTGTTACGCATGAAGACATTGGAATGTTCAGTGGCCGTGACGGCCTGACAGTCACAGTCCCGTACGAGTGGGATTAGGGCCCGCCAGAAGTCTTCGATTGACTCACCAGGTAGTTGAGAGCGAGTGGCGAGTACGTGCCTGGCAAAGATCGTGTTAGCTTTCTGCACGTAGTTTTCTTTTAGGAGTGCCATCGCTTCCGCGTAACTCGGTGCATCTTGGATCAACGGGAACACGCTGGAGCTCAACCTGGATTATAAAACCTGGCTCTTCTGAGCTTCCGTCGGTGCGGGGGTCGCAGCGTTGATGTAGGCCAGTGATTAAAGTCCTTTCTGGCGTCGGGCGAGTGCGGATCCAGCTGCAGGGGATCAGGTTTGATTCTGATATCCATCTCTTAGTAAATCTGACTGCAATAAATTGATGCACGATCAGATTCAGATTGGTACAACTGTGGCTTTATTACAGTTAGATACGTGGCCTCCTACTGCAGCTGGCGAAATGGCTGATCAGGAGGAGGACACACATATTTATACAGCTCCTTGTGGGCGGAGCTAGCCGGCAGGGGCTACCGGCGAACCTGTAGTACAGGTCCTACCGTACATCCCCTAATACAGGTGCACACAGTGGTGCACCACAAGAAGGGGGGGTGGGGGGGGGGAGAAAGTGAGAGAGCGAGAGGGACAGAGAGAGTAACAGAGAGAGAGACAGAGCGAGATAGACAGACAGAAAGATGTAGACAGAGGTACTAAGACAGATAGACTCAACGATAGAGAGAAGAGGGAATGAAAGAGAGACAGGGAGAGGCAGTAAGAGACAGACAGAGAGAGAGAGAAACTCAGACACAGATACTCAGAGAGACAGAGAGAGAGAGACAGAGAGAGTGAGGCAGAGACAGATAGAGACCGAGAGATTCAGAGAGACAGAGAACGAGAGAGACAATGAGTTAGACAAACTAAACAATAGAGTTGGAAGTGAAAGAGAGTAACAGCTCCACCTGCAGTCCAGGCAGGATACTGCAGTTTAAGTATTAGGCCGGAAATAACTTCACTTTGAGACAGTCGTAAATGAGTTTAAAATTTGCAAACATGGTTTAACAAGATTTGTGAAAGCAACAGCCCATTAATATTTTTTGGCTACACAAAGCATTTCCAGAAATGGGGCTTGAACTGCATGAATAGATAAAGGCATGATTTAATCTGACAGACATATAAAGGGGCCTGCATTCGTCAGGAAAGATTATTGGTGGAAATTAGATAGTGTCCTTCATCCATCACAGTGTAGAGGGAGCTTTACTCTGTATCTAACCCCATGCTGTACCTGTCCTGGGAGCGTTTGATGGGGACAGTGTAGAGTGAGCTTTACTCTGTATCTAACCCCGTGCTGTACCTGTCCTGGGAGTGTTTGATGGGGACAGTGTAGAGGGAGCTTTACTCTGTATCTAACCCCGTGCTGTACCTGTCCTGGGAGTGTTTGATGGGGACAGTGTAGAGGGAGCTTCACTCTGTATCTAACCCCGTGCTGTACCTGTCCTGGGAGTGTTTGATGGGGACAGTGTAGAGGGAGCTTTACTCTGTATCTAACCCCGTGCTGTACCTGTCCTGGGAGCGTTTGATGGGGACAGTGTAGAGTGAGCTTTACTCTGTATCTAACCCCGTGCTGTACCTGTCCTGGGAGTATATGATGGGGACAGTGTAGAGGGAGCTTTACTCTGTATCTTACCCTGTGCTGTACCTGTCCTGGGAGTGTATGATGGGGACAGTGTAGAGGGAGCTTTACTCTGTATCTTACCCTGTGCTGTACCTGTCCTGGGAGTGTTTGATGGGGACAGTGTAGAGTGAGCTTTACTCTGTATCTAACCCCGTGCTGTACCTGTCCTTGGAGTGTTTGATGGGGACAGTGTAGAGGGAGCTTTACTCTGTATCTAACCCCGTGCTGTACCTGTCCTGGGAGTGTTTGATGGGGACAGTGTAGCGGGAGCTTCACTCTGTATCTAACCCCGTGCTGTACCTGTCCTGGGAGTGTTTGATGGGGACAGTGTAGAGGGAGCTTTACTCTGTATCTAACCCCGTGCTGTACCTGTCCTGGGAGCGTTTGATGGGGACAGCGTAGAGTGAGCTTTACTCTGTATCTAACCCCGTGCTGTACCTGTCCTGGGAGTGTATGATGGGGACAGTGTAGAGGGAGCTTTACTCTGTATCTTACCCTGTGCTGTACCTGTCCTGGGAGTGTTTGATGGGGACAGTGTAGAGTGAGCTTTACTCTGTATCTAACCCCGTGCTGTACCTGTCCTGGGAGTGTTTGATGGGGACAGTATAGAGGGAGCTTTACTCTGTATCTAACCCCGTGCTGTACCTGTCCTGGGAGTGTTTGATGGGGACAGTGTAGAGGGAGCTTTACTCTGTATCTAACCCCGTGCTGTACCTGCCCTGGGAGTGTTTGATGGAGACAGTGTAGAGGGAGCTTTACTCTGTATCTAACCCCGTGCTGTACCTGCCCTGGGAGTGTTTGATGGAGACAGTGCAGAGGGAGCTTTACTCTGTATCTAACCCCGTGCTGTACCTGTCCTGGGAGTGTTTGATGGGGACAGTGTAGAGGGAGCTTTACTCTGTATCGGTTGATTATAATCAGATTTTTCTCCTCTGCATTGTGAGCGAGGTCACTAATCTCTGGCCAGCAACCTTCTGGCGCAGACCCAAGTGTATAAAACAGTCTTAGAATAGAAAGTTGCTGTTATCTATTTGGATCAGGCTGCATCTCTTGGACTTCCTTATTAGGCGTACACTTTCCTGAAATGTTATCTTTGCCAAGGAGCTGTGTTATTGGCCTGTGGCTGAGTCATTAATCCTGCCCACATTCAACCTGTTTACAGCGAAGCCCGTAGACACAATTAGGTCAGCAAACCTCGGCCTGTATATCCAGGTAGGCTGTGTTATGGGTGGGGGAGAGGGGACGACTGAAACCCCTGTTCCCCTCCCTTTTCTCTCAATCAGTACATCCTTGGAAGGCAGAGGTGGGT
Organism: Scyliorhinus canicula; assembly: GCF_902713615.1. Taxonomy (NCBI): domain Eukaryota; kingdom Metazoa; phylum Chordata; class Chondrichthyes; order Carcharhiniformes; family Scyliorhinidae; genus Scyliorhinus; species Scyliorhinus canicula. The sequence continues at coordinate 200,967,268 of NC_052151.1, forward strand.
TAACCCTTGAGGGTGTGGACAATTTGACCAGCCAGCAGCAAGGTTTTATATGGCTCTTGTGATGATATGTGTTGGATGAAAATATTCACGAATGAAATGAAATGAAAATGAAATGAAAATCGCTTATTGTCACGAGTAGACTTCAATGAAGTTACTGTGAAAAGCCCCTAGTCGCCACATTCCGGCGCCTGTCCGGGGAGGCTGGTACGGGAATTGAACCGTGCTGCTGGCCTGCTTGGTCTGCTTTAAAAGCCAGCGATTTAGCCTGGTGAGCTAAACCAGCCCATTAACCAGACCTTAACGTGAGCAAAAGAAGCAATTTATTGTGCAGAGCTCTGGGAGTAAGTTACCGGGCTCCTTAGTCGTGCCGGTACACCATCTCTCTGAGACTCGGCTTAACACTGTGTTAATATACCCTTTCAAAGCAGAATTAGTTTGCTTTCTCATTTACATGTAGCCAATCAATTCTCGTCATATCGCACCGTTGCATGGTGGTTAGCACAATTGCTTCACAGTCCAGGGTCCCAGGTTCGATTCCGGCTTGGGTCACTGTCTGTGCGGAGTCTGCACATCCTCCCCGTGTGTGCGTGGGTTTCCTCCGGGTGCTCCGGTTTTCTCCCACAGTCCAAAGATCTGCAGGTTAGGTGGATTGGCCATGATCAATTGCCCTTAGTGTCCAAAATTGCCCTTAGTGTTGGGTGGGGTTACTGGATTATGAGGATAGGGTGGGGGTGTGGGCTTGGGTAGGGTGCTCTTTCCAAGAGCCGGTGCAGACACGATGGGCCGAATGGCCTCCTTCTGCACTGTAAATTCTATGATTCTATGATAGTTATCAATTCTGTCCACGGTGGTTTACTTTTTGCCCAATCCATATGTCGCGTGCGTGATTACATAAGGTCAGAAGGTCATGAGTTGCCAGTCTGAGAAGTGGATTTAGAGGCCACCCTTCCTCTCGCCGCTGTCTTGACAGCTTCGAATAACAGCATCTGCAGTCCGTGGAGCACTGGTCCTCCCTTGGCCCATTGTCTTTGGAGGATACATCTGTTAAAGTCACAGAAAATAAGCAGGCATCAATTCATATGCCAGCATATTATCAAAGCAGAAGGTTCACACCAACAATATGCAAGTTTGGACATAATATCATGCACAACCTAGGTGGCGTTGTAAATCCATCATGTCACTCTGTAATCTGGGAGTTGGGAGTTGGTCGTGCAGGGAGATAGACGCATTTGCAATAGTTCCACGAGTTATTTCATGTTAGTTGTTTGTTAGTCAATTTATCCCAGTTATCTCACCACACCACACAGATTGTTCGATAATAAATTATTTTAAACTACATGTGCTGTAGTTTGCCATTCACTTTAGCCAATCTGCAGAACATGACAGGTTGAACTGAAGTAGATTGTTTGTTGGAGGCTAATAAACGCAGTATTGGATATCACTGCAGGTGTCCCTCAGTGTAGTTTCCTCGGTCCGACTATCTTCAGCTGCTTTATCAAGGTCAGAAGTGGGGATGTTCACTGATGGTTGCACAATGTTCAGCACCTTTCGAGACTACAGAGATAATGAAGCAGTCCATGTCCAAATGCCGCAATCCTGGACAATATCCAGACTTGGCCTTATCAGTGACGAGTAACAATGGTGCCAACTCCTACAAGTGAGGATCTAACCATCGCCCTTTGACATCGATTGAATTACCATCGATGAATCCCCCAATTTCAACATCCTGGGGGTTACCATTGACCAGAAGCTGAACAACTGAACCCAGCCATATTAATACTGTGGCTACCAGGGCAGGTCAGAGGCTGGGTATCCTGCGGCAAGTAACTCACGTCCTGACTCCCCAAAGCCTGTCCACCATCTACAAGGCACAAGTCAGGAGTGTGATGGAATACTCTCCACTTGCCTGGTTGAGTGCAGCTCCAACAACACTCAAGAAGCTCAACACCATCCAGGACTAAGCAGCCCCGCTTGATTGTTCCCCCTTCCACAATCATTCACTCCCTCCACCACCGACGCACAGTAGCAGCCGTGTGTACCATCTACAAGATGCACTGCAGGAACTCACCAATGTTCCTTAGACAGCACCTTCCAAACCCACGACCGCTACCATCTAGAAGGACAAGAGCAGTAGATACCTGGGAACCCCACCACCTGGAGGTTCCCCTCCAACTCACTCACCGCTCTGACTTGGAAATATATCGGCCGCTCCTTCACTGTCGCTGGGGCAAAATCCTGGAACTCCCTCCCTAACAGCACACTGGGTGTACCTACACCTCGGGGACTGCAGCGGTTCAAGAAGGCAGCTCACCCCCACCTTCTCAAGGGGCAGTTAGGGATGGGCAATAAATGCTGGCCTATCCGGTGACGTCTGCATCCTGTAAATGGATAAAAATACAATCACATACTCATACATTCACATGCAGAAACACTGTGAAGCAAATACAGTTAAAGAGAATAGTGCACTTTTAGGGTTATAAACGAAAAGGAGTAGTTGACAATTCATGGGATTGTCCTGTGCATTTTCAGGCCTGATGGAATCGCCAATGCCTCTCTCTAAGTGTAATTGAAGGAGGATCAACAGTCCACGGCCACAATTCTGTGCCGCCCCCCCCCCATTGGTTCTTCGGTGAGGGGGAGCACGAGATTGAAGGGATTTGACTAGACAGCTATTTTAGGCTGAGGCAGGGACGACCTCGGACAGGAAACTCACTGTTGTCTCAGTTACGGCCCTGAAGTGGCCAATTCGTAGCATGTCAATGGCTGCTTCCCGCCCTGCCTCAAATGTTAGGCCAGTGGGAGGATTGAACTCACATGGAGGAAGGCCGAATGCCAAGAGAGCAGGAATTGACGGTGTGGAGGGTGGTGGGTGCCTCCATCAGAAGCTTCCTTTTGAAGTCGGCAGACTCCCCCCCCCCCCCCCCCCCCCCCTTCCAAAACGCAAGACCTGGTGGCCTCCGAGCGGCCCTCCCCATCCCCTGCCTGAGAACCAGATCATCCACCTCCCCCCCCCCCCCCACCGCACCCCCCCCCTCCCCCCCCACTTCTCCTCAAGCCTTCCCTATCCTCCCCCGCCCTAGGACCTCACAAATTTACCTGCTCCCCCAGTGCCCGGATATAGTCTCAGGTGCCCGGCTGCATTTCTTCTTCTGACCACTTGCAGCGCTGATACGGGGAGGACCGGAGAGATGCCGGCCAATCAGATTGGCCAGCAGTTCTCCAAGGCGGGTCCTCCTCCGGAGCGAGGTGTGCAGATCCTGCCTGCGGCCGATTGACGCTTACTGGAGCGTGAAAAGACTTCGAGGCTGGCGGGAAGCCAGATACCTCAAAAATTCACAGTAAAGGGGCTTTTCACAGTAATTTCATTGCAGTGTTAATGTGAACCTACTTTTGGCTAAAAAAATTATAAAAAATAAGGGCCGGGATTCTCCCCTACCCGGCGGGATCGGGATGGCGTAGGGGAGTGGCGCCAACCACTCTGGCGTCGGGCCTCCCCAAAGGTATGGAATTCTCTGCACCTTTAGGGACTAGGCCCGCGCCGGAGTGGCTCCCGCTCCGCCGGCCGGCACCAAAACCGGCGCCAACGGCCTTTGACGCCCGCCGCCCGGCGTCGGGGCTGGTCGAAAGGCCTTCGCCGGTCCGCGCATGAGCCGGTGCGTCAGCGGCCGCTGATGTCACCACCGGCGCATGCGCGGTGGAGGGGTTCTTTTCCGCCTCCTCCATGGTGGAGGCCGTGGCGGCGGCAGAAGAAAAAGAGCGCCACCACGGCACAGGCCCGCCCACCGATCGGTGGGCCCCAATCGCAGGCCAGGCTACTGTGGGGGCACCCCCCGGGGTCCGATCGCCCCGCGCCCCACCCCCAGGACCCCGGGGGCCCGCACTGCCAATCCCGCCGGCGCCAGAGGTGGTTTAAGCCACGTCGGCGGGATCGGCCTGTCAGCGGCGGGACTTCGGCCCATCGCGGGCCGGAGAATCGCCGCGGGGAGCCCGCCGACCGCCGCGGCCCGATTCCCGCCCCCGCCGATGCCAGGGTGGCGGAGAATTCCGGCCAAGGCGGGGCGGGATTTACGCCGGCCCCCGGGCGATTCCCTGACCCTATGGGGGGTCGGAGAATTCCGGCCAAGGGCTGAAGTGGTTTTTGTACTCTCTCAGGAGAATGGGTGAAAGTGTGAGTGGCCAGTCGAATGCAAGGAGGCTTCAAGGTGATAGAGGCAAGTTTAGTGAGTGGACGAATACATGACAGATGCAGTAACGTGTGGCTTAATGTAAAGTTATGCACCAGTGTGAAACTTAGAAAGGAAGAGTATTATTTAAATGGTGATATATTGGGTAGTGTGGTGTCCTTGTACACCAGTCAGTGAAAGTGAAGAGGCAGGTGCAGCAAGTAATTAGGAAGGCAAATGGTAAGTTGGCCTTCATTACAAGAGGATCTCTGCAGTTATACAGGGTCTTGGTATTTACATTATGATTCGTTCACATTCCTAAAGTAGGTTACTGTATTAAACTATGCTATCTCTACCTACAGAACTCTCAAGTATACAATTGCTCTCTCATGTCTCACCATCTTCTCTACCATCTGTCCCACAAGGCTCACCTTATATACTCAGAGGACTAGCTCCCTCTAGTGGCTGTCTGTCTACATTTCATTAACCCTTGCATTCATGTATGATAATACCACAAAGGGAGTCCATTGGAGGTTCCCTCGTCTGATCGCCGGGGTTGGCAGTACTGACCTATGAGGAGAGATTGGGCCTGTGTTCAACATAGAACATGCAGTGCAGAAGGAGGCCATTCGGCCCCTCGAGTCTGCACCGACCCACTTAAGCCCTCACTTCCACTGTGATAGTGTGGTACATAAGCACAAACTATCAGTTCAAATTGATCAGGTGTTCGACTGGTTGATCCGTTTTTGTGGTCTGACCTGATCTTTTTTTCTGTGCTTGTCGATTTTGTGTCTCCTTTACCTGTTTGCTTTCTGTTTTTTCTTTAGCAAGGACCAACTCTTCTAGACTGTTGGGATAATGTCTTTTATGTCCAAACAATGTCCCTTTTGTTTCTGGATTTTGTGCCTTCATGCGTGAACTTGGTATGTCCTGCAAACACAGCTGTCTGTGTTATCTCAAACAGATGTGCTTCACACACTGTCCTGCAGTCCTTTGCTCAGTTGCCATCTGGATTGCTTTCCATGCTGTATGGTTTGTCAAATGTGACTGTAAGTTCAAACACTTTCTTGTCGTTGAATTTCAAAGTGTTTAGTTGTCCTTTGGTTTCACCGTCGTACCTTTGTGTACATTCTGTCAGAGAACATAGAAAACATAGAGCATAGAAAAATACAGCACAGAACAGGCCCTTCGGCCCACGATGTTGTGCTGAACTTTTGTCCTAGATTGAGAACAAATTAATCTACACGCCATCATTCTACCGTAATAAGACCATAAGACATAGGAGCGGAAGTAAGGCCATTCGGCCCATCGAGTCCACTCCACCATTCAATCATGGTTGATTTCAACTCCATTTACCCGCTCTCTCCCCATAGCCCTTAATTCCTCGAGAAATCAAGAATTTATCAATTTCTGTCTTAAAGACACTCAACGTCCCGGCCTCCACCGCCCTCTGTGGCAATGAATTCCACAGACCTACCACTCTCTGGCTGAAGAAATTTCTCCTCATCTCTGTTCTAAAGTGACTCCCTTTTATTCTAAGGCTGTGCCCCCGCGTCCTAGTCTCCCCTGCTAATGGAAACAACTTCCCTACGTCCATCCTATCCAAGCCATTCATTATCTTGTAAGTTTCTATTAGATCTCCCCTCAACCTCCTAAACTCCAATGAATACAATCCCACGATCCTCAGACGTTCATCGTATGTTAGGCCTACCATTCCTGGGTAGGCCATGGCCATGGGTAATCCATGTACCTATCCAATAGCCGCTTGAAGGTCCCTAATGTTTCCGACTCAACTACTTCCACAGGCAGTGCATTCCATGCCCCCACTACTCTCTGGGTAAAGAACCTACCTCTGACATCCCCCCTATATCTTCCACCATTTATCTTAAATTTATGTCCCCTTGTAATGGTTTGCTCCAACCGGGGAAAAAGTCTCTGACTGTCTACTCTATCTATTCCCCTAATCACCTTATAAACTTCTATCAAGTCGCCCCTCATCCTTCTCCGTTCTAATGAGAAAAGGCCCAGCTCCCTCAACCTTTCCTCGTAAGACCTACTCTCCATTCCAGGCAACATCCTGGTAAATTTCCTTTGCTCCTATTCCAAAGCTTCCACATCCTTCCTAAAATGAGGTGACCAGAACTGCACTCAGTACTCCAAATGTGGCCTGACCAAGGTTTTGTACAGCTGCATCATCACCTCACGGCTCTTAAATTCAATCCCTCTGCTAATGAATGCTAGCACACCATAGGCCTTCTTCACAGCTCTATCCACTTGAGTGGCAACTTTCAAAGATCTATGAACAGACTCCAAGATCTCTCTGCTCCTCCACATTGCCAAGAACCCTACCGTTAACCCTGTATTCCGCATTCATATTTGTCCTTCCAAAATGGACAACCTCACCCTTTTCAGGGTTAACCTCCATCTGCCACTTCGCAGCCCAGCTCTGCATTCTATCTATGTCTCTTTGAAGCCGACAACAACCCCCCTCACTATCCACTACTCCACCAATCTTCGTATCATCTGCTAATTTACTGATCCACCCTTCAACTCCCTCATCCAAGTCGTTAATGAAAATTACAAACAGCAGAGGACCCAGAACTGATCCCTGCAGTATGCTACTGGTAACTGGGCTCCAGGCTGAATATTTGCCATCCACCACCACTCTCTGTCTTCTATCGGTTAGCCAGTTTGTTATCCAACTGGCCAAATTTCCCACTATCCCATGCCTCCTTACTTTCTGCATAAGCCTGCCATGGGGAACCTTATCAAATGCCTTACTAAAATCCATGTACACTACATCCACTGCTTTACCTTCATCCACAAGTTGGTCACCTCCTCAAAGTGGAAGTGTAACTTGTAAGGCAAGACCCACCCCTCACAAATCAGTGAAAAAATGAAATGAAATGATCCCCGTCGGTCCGTAATTACTCCTTGTGTGCTCAGGGTCAGTTCCTGTTGGCTTGTCTGATTCATTTTCCACCTTTATACTATCAGTGAATGAAAATGAAATGAAAATCGCTTATTGTTATGAGTCGGCTTCAATGAAGTTACTGTGAAAAGCCCCTAGTCACCACATTCCGGCGCCTGTTCGGGGAGGCTGGTACGGGAATTGAACCGTGCTGCTGGCCTGCCTTGGTCTGCTTTCAAAGCCAGCGATGTCCTTTGTATCATCTGATGCATGTTTGAACTATATGATGTCAGGTCTCTTTGTGTGATCTGATGCATCGTTGAGCTTCGGACATCAGTTCCTTCTGGAAGATCCGATGTATAGTGCTCTTGAGCTCTTAGTGCTTCTCATCTGGAGTCAACTTCTCCAAGATCTCATTTTCTTATAGGCTGTTCACAATAGACGTGCTCTCAATTGATCTGTTCAATGTTGCACTCTTGATTGTCAGCCTCTGTACAGTCCAGCTGAGATCTGTCAATCTCGCTTCTGTCCTGCACAGCTTGTGTGCTACTTGTGATCGATTCATCACTAGTTGCAAATAAAGTGGATCGACCGTTACAGTCTTCTTTTTGTTGCTCATCATTTGTTTCTTCACTGTTGTCATTACTGGCAAATAAATTAGATAGACTTTCATAGTCTTCTTCGTCTTCCTCTGGCTCTTCATCTGTTTCCTCATCGGATGATTGTGGCATCGTACCTCCTGTCTTCACCCTGTCTGGAACGTGCAGTCGCTTAACGAGGTTCAGGGCTTTGCACACTTTCGCTCCCAGTATGGACTCTCCCTCTGTGTCCACAATGGCGAATTGTACGATGTGACTTCGATTGTGCACCCATGCTTCTAGGTCACATACCCCCTCACGTTTCAATAGCATTTCCGCTGTAGGCGATCAGCCGTTTCGTTCGATCGAAAACCGCCGGTGGAACATTCAGGCGGTTCAAATCGGAGAGGCTGAGGAAATTGTCACTTGTTCCGGTGACGAGCTTGCATTTGATTAATGTGGTATTCAGCATCTCTGCAATTGTCCATTCATCGAGATTTGGAACAAATTGGGTTTGATTTTTTTCAGCTTCTGAGATTTCCTGTGGATCTTTGTCCACACTTTCAATTGTATCCATATAGAATATATCTTCCAAATCTTGTTCATCTACTGTGATGTTGAGTTTATACCCTTTATTTTTAGATTTGTTCAAATTTTCTTCTTGTTTTACGCTGCAAACGTCTCGTTCAGCTGTTTGTTTAAATTTCATCCCTGCTCTGCATTGCGAGGGAAAATGGTTCCGGTTTTTGCACTTCCGATTGACGGCCATTTTCTTCTTAAGTGGGCGTGGCCACAACGTCTGCCAGTCATCACGTCAATGATGGATGTCATGCGCAAACGTCTATTGCGCGTGCGCAAATCGATCGCTGCCCGGAGTGCGCTCTTTTCTCAAGTGTGCATGCGCAATCGTGTGCCCATGCGCAGAACGATCAACTTCCGGATCGCGTCATTTTTCAAAGTGTGCGTGTGCGAACTGGTCCCGCACATGCGCAGAACGTTCAACATCCCGAATCGGGTTTTTTTCTTTAACTGCGCATGTCCGAAATGTCCAAATTCCGGAGTGTGCTATTTTTGTCAAGTGCGCGTGCGCAAACTGGCCTTTTTTTCTGGTGCGCTGAATTTCTAGCTGCACCACAGTTTCAACGGAGGCTAAATATTTCACATTACTTTGCCGATTCAACATTTCAGAAGGTCTATTTTTCGTTGCTTTACTTGCATGGAACATTTTAATAGAATCCTCCAGCATTATGTCTTGTTTTTGCAATCGTTCATGCAGCTTTTCATTTATTTTAAGCTCACAATAGATATCGAATTTTTCAATGACCACTTTAAACTTATTTTTCTCAATTTCATTCTCAAAGTGGAATGAAATATACACTCCTATAGCATGCGGACCAGCCCAATTTAGTAACAGCGCAATCATTCACTTCTCACAGGTTTCTTGGAGGTTTGAGGCTGTGGGGTACAGTTTACATCTACATGACCCGATGTGCTGACTGACTTTGGAGTCTGCAGACCTTCCATGAAGTTGCTACAGAGTCTGATTGTTGCTACTGGAGTCTGGTTGAGGTTTTTGTTGCAAGTTATTTATTTCTCCCTAAACCTGACGATTTGACTTTAAACAACTCCTGGTACCATGTTGGAACCTTCCACTCCTGGTATCATGTTGAGTTCTCTATTTTGCTTTACCTGGATGGCTTGGGTGCAAAGTGTTGAACAAAGAACACAAAGCTTTGTTAACCAACAAAACTATCAATTTATTTACACTACTAATGATTTGTTCACATTCCGAAAGTAGAAGGTTACTGTATTAAACTATGCTATCTCTACCTACAGAACTCTCAAGTATACAACTGCTCTCTCTCATGTCTCACCATCTTTTCTATCATCTGTCCCACAAGGTTCAGCATTATCCCTTATGTACTCATAGGACTAGCTCCCTCTAGTGGCTGTCTGTATACATTTCATTAACCCTTGCATTCATGTATGATAATACCACAAAGGGAGTCCATTGGAGGTTCCCTCGTCTGATCACCGGGGTTGGCAGTACTAACCTATGAGGAGAGATTGGGCCTGTGTTCAACATAGAACATACAGTGCAGAAGGAGGCCATTCGGCCCATCGAGTCTGCACCAACCCACTTAAGCCCTCACTTCCATCCTCTCCCCGTAACCCAATAACCCCTCCTAACGTTTTTTGGTCACTAAGGGCAATTTATCGCAGCCAATCCACCTAACTTGCACATCTTAGGACTGTGGGAGGAAACTGGAGCACCCGGAGGAAACCCACGCAGACACGGGGAGAACGTGCAGACTCCGCACAGTCAGTGACCCAAGCCGGGAATCGAACCTGGGACCCTGGCGCCGTGAAGCCACAGTGCTAATCACTTGTGCTACTCGGGTTAAGAAATATGAGGGGAGGTCCGATTGAAATTTAAAATTCTAACAGAGCTGGACGGACTCGATGCAGGGAGGATGTTTTCCCCGGTTGGGGAATCTGGAGCCAGGGGACAGTCTCGGGGTCCGGGGTAAACCATTCAGGACTGAGATGAGGCAAATTATCTTCACTCAAAGGGAGGGGAGTGGCGAACCTGTGGCATTCTCTACCACAGAAGGTGGTGGGGGACAAGTCACTGAATGTATTCAAGAAAGAGATACATATGGTTTTGATTTTGATGGCATTAAGGGGTGTGGGGGGATGTGAGAATATGGGATTGAGGTACAGGATCACAGTGAAAGGCGGAGCAAGCTTACGGGGCCTCCGCCGGCTCCTAGTTTCTTTGTTCCTATGTTTTGAGATGGGACGTTCGTCAAAATCGGTTTGCCTGTAGTCTCGTTACCAGGTCTGCTTGTATTGGTGGCCCTGCAGGAACAGACTGGGAGAGTTTGCGATGTTACAGTCTGCGGCTCTGCAGGTCTCAGTAATGCTGCCCGTGCTGCTGCTGCCGCATCCCTCTGCAGACGGCACTTCAAGATGGGACAGGGAGACCGACATGGCTGACCAACACTGTGGCTTCTCACTGTTACCCTTTCCCAATGATGACTGCTGTTTGATGAGATTCACCACAGCCGGGCTTATTGTTTGGGGGGCGGTTCAGGCAGATTGGAAAACAGCAAATGTGACGCCACTGTTTTAAAAAGGAGGTAGAAAAAAGGCGGGTAACTATAGGCCAGTTTAACTTCAGTAGTGAGGAAAATGCTTAAGTCTATCGTTAAAGAAGAAATAGCGAGACATCTGGATCGAAACTGTCCCATTGGGCAGACATCATGGGTTCATGAAAAGCAGGTCATGTTTGACTAATTTACTGGAATCGTTTGAGGACATTACAAACGCGGTGGACAACGGGGAACTGGTGGATAGATTTCCAGAAGGCATTCGACAAAGTGCTGCACAAAAGGCTGCTGCGTAAGATAAAGGAGCCCGGCGTTACGGGTAATGTATTAGCATGGATAGAGGAATGGTTAACGGACAGAAAGCAAAGAGTAGGGATAAATGGGTGTTTGGGCGATCAGTGGCTAGTGGTGTGCCTCAGGGATCAGTGTTGGGTCCACAATTGTTCATAATTTACATCAATAATGTTGAGTTGGCGACCAAGCGTCGAAGTTCGCAGATGATACTAAGATTAGTGGTGGAGCCACTGAAAGTTTGCAGAGGGATATCGATAGTTTAAGTGAGTGGGCAAAGGGTCTGGCAGATGGTGTTCAATGTTAGTAAATGTGAGGTCATCCATTTTGGGAGGAACAACAGCAAAATTGACTGTTATTTAAATGGTAAACAGTGTGCTGCTGTACAGAGGGACCTGGGTGTCCTTGTGCATGAATTGCAAAACGTTGGTTTGCAGATGCAGCAAGTAATTCAAAAGGCAAACGGATTTTTGTTCTTCATTGCTAGAGGGATGGCGCTCAAATAATAGGGAGGTTATGCTGCAGCAGAAAGTAAGGAGGCATGGGACAGACATGGGAAATTTGGCCAGTTGGATAACGAACTGGCTAACTGATAGAAGTCAGAGAGTGGTGGTGGGTGGCAAATATTCAGCCTGGAGCCCAGTTACCAGTGGCGTACCGCAGGGATGTTGCAGCTGTGTAGGGTGCTGGTGAGGCCACACCTGGAGTACTGTGTACAGTTTTGGTCACCTTACTTGAGAAAGGATGTACTGGCACTGGAGGGGGCGCAGAGGAGATTCACTAGGTGGATTCTGGAGTTGAGAGGATTGGCTTATGAGGAGAGATTGAGTAGACTGGGACTATACTCATTGGAATTTAGAATACTGAGGCGAGATCTTATAAAAACATAAAATTATGAAGGGAATAGTTAAGATAGAAGCAGGGAGATTGTTTCCACTGATGGGTGAAACTAGAACTAGGGGGCACAGCCTCAAAATAAGGGAAAGCAGTTTAGGACTGAGCTGAGGAGGAATCTATTCACCCAAAGGGTTGTGAACCTGTGGTATTTCCTGCCCAGTGAAGCAGTTGAGGCTACCTCGTTGAATGTTTTTGAGGCAAAGATAGATTGATTTTGAACAGTAAAGGAATTAAGGGTTATGGTGAGGGTGAGTGGGCAGGTAACTGGAGCTGAGTCCACAAAAGATCAGCCATGATCTCATTGAATGGCGGAGCAGGCTCGAGGGGCCAGATGGCCTACCCCTGCTCCTAGTTCTTATGTTCTTATGACATATACCCTGATGGTGGATGAAGGCAATCACTGCCTTTTGTCTCAGAATGACCCATTCAATTCAGGAATGATGGTCTCAGGACAGAGTCAGAGGGTTATACAGTACGGAAGAGGCCCTTCAACCCATCCAGTCTGTACCAATAAAAAGTCCACTAAATCTGCACTGATCCCACTTTCCAGCACTTGGCCCATAGCCTTGAATGGTTTAATATTCCAAGTTCTCACCCACGTACTTTTTAAATGTTGTGAGGTTTCTCCATCTCTACTACCTTCCCAGGCTGTGCATTCCAGACTCCCACCACCCTCAGGGTGGGAAAAAACGTTCCTCAAATCCGCTCTAAATCGCCCTGCCCCTCACCTTAAAATGATGTCCCCCTCGGTATTGACCCTTCAGCGAAGGGGAGCAGCTGATTCCTATCCATGACCCTGTCCATACCGCTCATCATCTTACACACCTCTTGACACCCTTTCATCCGGAATGTATCCTTATAGGAGAGGGTGGCAGTTTGCAAACCCAACGATCAGGTCAAATCTGAGCCTCGGTGGCCCTCCTTTGCAGCAATATTCTCCATTTTGACAGAAACATCTGTCCCAAAAGATTGCACACTGAGTGAAGTTTATATTTTAAAATTGTGAACATGATACGCCTCTTTTTCCTGGGTTTAACCACCACAAAGCCTGGGCTCTATTTATGGATAGGCCACAAAGCCTGGGCCCTAAATCTGCATGGGTGAGGTCACACAACCTGGGACTGTCATTCTGGCTTCGGCCCTAAGGTATGCGGGCTGTTGTTCCAGGTCTCATGGCCTGGGGCAGTAGTTTCAGATTTTGTTTTGTCAGCAATCAATCCTGGGCCTAGACTGCAGAGGTCTGGGTCTGAGGCTTCAGGTTAGGCCGCACAGCCTGGGCCTCAGGCTCCAGGTTAGACTACACATCCTGGGCCTCAGGCTCCAGGTTAGACTGCACAGCCTGGGCCTCAGGCTCCAGGTTAGACTGCACAGCCTGGGCCTCAGGCTCCAGGTTAGGCTGCACAGCCTGGGCCTCAGGCTCCAGGTTAGACTGCAGAAGTCTGGGCCTGAGGCTCCAGGTTAGGCTGCACAGCCTGGGCCTCAGGCTCCAGGTTAGGCTGCACAGCCTGGCACTCAGGCTCCAGGTTAGGCTGCACAGCCTGGGCCTCAGGCTCCAGGTTAGGCTGCACAGCCTGGGCCTCAGCTCCAGGTTAGACTGCACAGCCTGGGCCTCAGGCTCCCGGTTAGGCTGCACAGCCTGGGCCTCAGGCTCCAGGTTAGGCTGCACAGCGTGGGCCTCAGGCTCCAGGTTAGGCAGCACAGCCTGGGCCTCAGGCTCCAGGTTAGGCTGCACAGCCTGGGCCTCAGCTCCAGGTTAGACTGCAGAAGTCTGGGCCTCAGGCTCCAGGTTGGGCTGCACAGGCTGGGCCTCAGGCTGCAGGTTAGGCTGCACATCCTGGGTCTCAGGCTTCTGATTAGACTGCACTGCCTGGGCCTCAGGCTTCTGAGTAGACTGCACAGGTTACACTGCACAGCCTGGTCCTCAGGCTGCAGGTTAGATTGCACAACCTGGGATCAGGTCCAGGTTAGACAGCACAGACTGGACCTCAGGCTCCAGGTTAGGCTGCACAGACTGGGCCTCAAGCTCCAGGTTAGACTGCACAGCCTGGGCCTCAGGCTTCAGGTTAGACTGCACAGCCTGGGCCTCAGCTCCAGGTTAGGCTGCACAGCCTGGGCCTCAGCTCCAGGTTACACTGCACAGACTGGGCCTCAGGCTCCAGGTTAGACTGCACAGATGGGCCTCAGGCTCCAGGTTAGACTGCACAGCCTGGGCCTCAGGCTCCAGGTTAGATTGCACAGCCTGGGCCTCAGGCTCCAGGTTAGACTGCACAGCCTGGGCCTCAGGCTCCAGGTTAGACTGCACAGCCTGGGCCTCAGGCTCCAGGTTAGACTGCACAGCCTGGGCCTCAGGCTCCAGGTTAGACTGCACAGCCTGGGCCTCAGCTCCAGGTTAGACTGCACAGCCTGGGCCTCAGGCTCCAGTTTAGACTGCACAGCCTGGGCCTCAGCTCCAGGTTAGACTGCACAGCCTGGGCCTCAGGCTCCAGGTAAGGCTGCACAGCCTGGGCCTCAGGCTCCAGGTTAGACTGCACAGCCTGGGCCTCAGCCTCCAGGTAAGGCTGCACAGCCTGCGCTTCTGGCTCCAGGTTAACCTGCAGAGCCTGGGCCTCAGGCTCGAGGTTAGGCTGCACAGCCTGTGCCCTTTTTACCTGGTGCATAGTCGAATGCTCTACGTCTGTGTTAATCCACAAAGGTTGGGGCTGTGCAGTTCCAGGATACATTAGGCCAGCAGTTTTGGTCTCGTTGCTTAACAGAATGACATTAAAAGAAGTTCCAGCAGCTTCACTCAACCAGGGATGGGGAAGCTATCTTATGAGGAAAGGTTGGACAGTTTGGGTGTCTATCCTTTGGAGGTTCGAGCATTAAGAGGTGATGTTAGGCTGGGATCCTGAGAGGATTTGACAGGGTGGATGCTGAGAGCATTTTTCCTCTTGGGAGAGAGATTAGAACTGATGGAGGAGGGGTGGAATAGTTTTTAAATGATCTCCATGTAGACAGAGATGGAGACGAATTTCATCTTTCCGTCGCTAGTTTGCTGAATTTTCTTCTTCAGAGAGCAAAGGGCGCCCATGGAGGTCATTGAATACATTCAAGGGGGACAGACAGCTGAAATATTATTAAGTCCACAATCAGATCGGGCACGGTCTAATTGAATGGTGGACAGACCAAAGGAACCAAATAGCCTATTCTTCCTCCTATTCTTTTGTGTTCTTATGTTGCAGAACCTGGGACTATACTTCATTTAGGCCACAAATCCAAAGGCTGCAGTTCGGTTAGGCCTCAAAGCCTGGGACTGTAGTTCCAGGTCAGGCAGCAAAACCTTGGGGGTAGAGCTCAGTTAGGCCTTAAAGCCTGGTGTTTTCCTTCAGTTAGGCCATAACCCAGATAATGGAGATCAGTTGGGCCAGAAAGCCTGGGGGCTGTAGTTCAGCAAGGCCATAAAACGCGGGGTTGTAGTTCTAGGTTAAGCCACAAAGCCTGGGTTTTAGTTCTCATAGATTATCGTAGAATTTACAGTGCAGAAGGAGGCCATTCGGCCCATCGAGTCTGCACCGGCCCTTGGAAAGAGCACCCTACCCAAGGTCAACACCTCCACCCTATCCCCATAACCCAGTAACCCCACCCAACACTAAGGGCAATTTATCATAGCCAATCCACCTAACCCGCACATCTTTGAACTGTGGGAGGAAACCGGAGCACCCGGAGGAAACCCACGCAGACACGGGGAGGATGTGTAGACTCTGCACAGACAGTGACCCAAGCCGGAATCGAACCTCAGACCCTGGAGCTGTGAAGCAATTGTGCTATCCACAATGCTAACGGGCTAGATTAGGTCACAAAACCTAGGACTGTAGTTTGAGGTTAGGTCACAAAACCTGGGGCTGGAGCTCAGTTAGGCTGCAAAGCCTTGGACTGTAGTTCAGTTTGGCCACAAAGAATGAGGCTGTAGATCAGCCAGGTTGTAAAGGCTGGGGCGAAAGGGAAAATGCTGGAAAATCTCAGCAAGTCTGGCAGCACCTATAGGGAGAGATAGGAGATAACGTTTCGAGTCCGATGACTCTTTGTCAAAGCTGGGGTCTTTGTAAAGGCTGGGGTCATCGTTCATCTTAACCACAAAGCCTAGGGCTGTAGTACAGTTAGGCCAGAAGTCTGTGACTCTTAGTCAGCCAAGCTGCACAGCCTGAGGATGTCATTTTAGATCAGGCCACGAAGCCTCAGGCTGTAGTTCTAGAGCAGGCCACAAAGCCTCGGGCTGTAGTTCTAGATCAGGCCACAAAGCTCGGGCCTGTAGTTCTAGATCAGGCCACAAAGCCTGGGGCTGTAGTTCTAGATCAGGCCACAAAGCCTCAGGCTGTAGTTCTAGATCCGGCCACAAAGCCCCGGGCTGTAGTTCTAGATCAGGCCACAAAGCCTGGGCCTGTAGCTCCAGGTCAGGCAGTAAAGCCTGGGCCTGTAGCTCCAGGTCAGACAGTAAAGCCTGGGCCTGTAGCTCCAGGTCAGGCAGTAAAGCCTGGGCCTGTAGCTCCAGGTCAGGCAGTAAATCCTGGGCCTCTAGCTCCAGGTCAGGCAGTAAATCCTGGGCCTCTAGCTCCAGGTCAGGCAGTAAAGCCTGGGCCTGTAGCTCCAGGTCAGGCAGCAAAGCCTGGGCCTGTAGCTCCAGGTCAGGCAGCAAAGCCTGGGGCTGTTGTTCGAGGTCAGGCCACAAAGCCTGGGGCTGTAGTTCTAGGTCAGGCCACAAAGCCTGGGGCTGTAGTTCTAGGTCAGGCCACAAAGCCTGGGGCTATAGATCCAGGGAAGGCCATAAATCTGGGGCTGTAGTTGTAGGTCAGGCCACAAAGCCTGGGGCTATAGATCCAGGGAAGGCCATAAATCTGGGGCTGTAGTTCTAGGTCAGGCCACAAAGCCTGGGGCTGTAGTGCTAGGTCATGCCACAAAGCCTGGGGCTGTAGTTCCAGGGAAGGCCATAAAGCCTAGGGCTGTAGATCTAGGTCAGGCAGCAAAGCCTGGGCCTGTAGCTCCAGGTCACCAGCAAAGCCTGGGCTTGGAGCTCCAGGTCAGGCAGTAAAACCTGGGGCTGTAGTTTTAGGTTAGGCCACAAATACTGAGGCTGAATTCAGTTACATTAGAAAGTCTTGGGCTATAGTTCCTGCAGGTCAGTCAACAAAGCCTATGGCTGTAGTTCTAGGTTAGGCCACAAAGCCTGGGGCTGTAGTTCTATGTCAGGCCACAAAGCCTGGGGCTGTAGTTCTAGGTCAGGCCACAAAGCCTGGGGCTATAGTTCCAGGAAAGGCCATAAAGCCTGGGGCTGTAGATCCAGGTCAGGCCACAAAGCGTGGGACTCTGCTCCAACTCAAGCTATAAAGCCTGGGACTGTTGTTCTAGATCCGGCTGCAAAGAGTGGGGATGTAGTTCAGTCAGGCCACAAAGTCTGGAGCTGTAGTTCCAGATCAGAGCACAAAGCCTGGGGCTGTAGTTCCAGATCAGAGCTCAAAGCCTGGGGCTGTAGTTCCAGATCAGAGCACAAAGCCTGGGGCTGTAGTTCAAGATTAGGCCTGAATTGGGGCTGGAGTTCAGTTAGGCCACCACACTGGGGCTGTTGTTCCACTTCAGGCCATTAAACCTGGGGCTGTAGTTCAGTTAGGCACAGAGGCTGCGGCTGCCATTCAGTTAGGCCACGACACTGAGGCTGTAGTTCTAGGTCATGCCACAAAGCCTGGAGCTGTAGTTCTAGGTTAGGCCACAACACTGGGGCTGTAGTTCTAGGTCATGCCACAAAGCCTGGAGCTGTAGTTCTAGGTTATGCCACAACACTGGGGCTGTAGTTCTAGTTCAGACCACTAAACCTAGGGCTTCAGTTCAGTTCAGCAACAAAGCCTACAGCTGCCATTCAGTTAGGCCACAACACTGGGGCTGTAGTTGCAGGTCAGGCACAAATGCTGGGACTGTAGTTCAGTTAGGCCACAAAGCCTGGGGCTGGAGTTCTAAGTTAGGCCACAAAGCCTGGGGCTGGTTCAGTTAGGCCACAAAGCCTGGGGCTGGAGTTCTAAGTTAGGCCACAAAGTCTGGGGCTGTGATTCTCGGTTAGGTCATAAAGCCTGGGGCTGTAGTTCAGTCAGGCTGCAAAGCCTGTGGCTGTGGTTCCGCAGACCAGGCCACAAAGTCCTGGGCTATAGTTGTCAGGCTGCAAAGCCTGGGGCTGTCGTTCCGCAGACCAGGCCATGATGCGACCATCAATTCACTCGAGACAGAGGATAGAAGTGAACAGAGGCTTTAATCGACTATGAACAGTGCCTGCCTGCCGCCTACAGGGCAGCTGCTCCTATACCTCCCCTCAAGGGGGCAGAGCCCACAAGGGCACCAACATGAGACAATTGTGTAGTACAGTACAATGGTCCATAGGTGGAGCCCACATGGGCAACAGCATGGTAAAATGTAATACAGTGGTGAATGGGGCTGTAGTTCTAGATTAGGACACAAATCCTGGGGCTGTAGTTCTAGGTTAGGCCACAACTACAATACGTTCACCACATTCACCCCCTGTTAAAAAAGTGAAGTCCGATGGGGCTGAAGGGCTCACAGGTTCAGTCTGTCCGGCACCCGGATTGTGCGCTGCGATCGCTGGAGCTCTGGTATCACAGCTGGCCCGGGTGTCGAACTCGTCAGTGCGGGCATGGGTGGTAAACTCGACGAAGCGGGCACAGGCGTGGACTCGGGGAGCGTGTCTTCAGGAGCTTCATTCCTGAAGGTCGGTGAAGAGGGGAGGAGGTGTAGAGGCCATGCAGGGGTGGGGCGCTGTTCGGTGTAGGTTGGGAGGGGGGGGGTAGGTTGGGGTGATGGTAGGGGATCCTACGGGTGCCAGGTCCCGGAGGGAGACCGTATCCTGTCGGCCGTCGGGGTGCTCCACGTATGCGTACTGGGGGTTAGTGTGAAGGAGCGGGATCCTCTCGCCCAGGGGGTTGGAATTATGGCTCCTGACATGTTTGCGGAGTAGGACAGGCCAAGGTGTCGTTAGCCAGGACGGAAGGGGGCGATCATGAGGGGTCTCGTTTGTGGCCGGGCAAAGGAGCGACCTAATAGAGTGGAGGGTGTCAGGGAGGACCTCCTGCCAGTGGGAGACTGGGAGATTCCTGGACCGTAGGGCCAGGAGGACGGTCTTCCAGACCATCGCGTTCTCCCTCTCCACCTGCCCGTTCCCCCTGGCGTTGTAGCTGTTAGTCCCGCTCAAGGCGATGCCCTTACCGAGCAGGTACTGACGCAGCTCGTCGCTCATAAACGAGGAGCCCCGGTCACTGTGAACGTACGTGGGGAAACCAAACAGGGTGAAGACACTATGCAGGGCCTTAATGACGGTGGCTGCGGTCATGTCAGGGCAGGGGATGGCAAAGGGGAAACAGGAGTACTCGTCAATGACGTTGAGGAAATACGTGTTGCGGTTTGAAGTTGATACTGAGGCGCTCAAAGAGCCGGATGCCTTTACCAGGTGGGACATATCCGGTCGATAGAAGTGCGACTTACACTCAGCGCAGATTTGGCAGTCCCTGGTCATGGCCCTGACCTCCTCGGTGGAGTAGGGCAGGTTGCGGGCCTTGATGTAGTGGAGGAGCCGGGTGACCCCCGGGTGGCAGACGTCATCGTGGATGGCCCGAAGTCGGTCATCTTGCGGGCTGGCGCATGTGTCGCGGGACAGGGCATCTGGGGGCTCGTTGAGCTTCCCAGGACGATATACTATATCGTAATTATAGGTGGAGAATTCGATCCTCTACCTCAAGATCTTATCGTTCTTGATCTTGCCCCACTGTGTGTTGTCGACCGTTGGTCGGTGACGTGAGTAAACTGCCTACCAGCGAGGTAGTGCCTCCAGTGCCATTCAGCTTCCACGATGGCTTGGGCTTCTTTTTCGACTGAGGAATGTCAAATTTCGGAGGCGGTGAGGGTTCGGGAGAAAAATGCTACTGGCCGGCCCGCCTGATTAAGGGTGGCGGCGAGATCAACCTCTGACGCGTCACTCTCCACCTGGAAGGGGACGGACTTGCCCACCGCGCGCATCGCGGCTTTGGCAATATCCGCCCTGGTGCAGCTGAAGGCCTGGCGGGCCTTAGTCGCCAGTGGGAAGATGGTGGCTTTGATCAGTGGGCGGGCTTTGTCCACATAGTTGGGGACCCACTGGGCGTAATAGGAAAAGAACCCGAGGCACCTTTTCAAGGCCTTGGGGCAGTGGGGGAGGGGGAGTTGCTGGAGGGAGGTGCATGCGGTCAGGGTCGGGCCCTCGGACTCCGTTTTCCACAACATAGCCGAAGATGGCCAGTCTGGTCGTGCGGAAAACGCATTTCTCCTTGTTATAAGTGAGGTTGAGGGATTGGGCGGTTTGGAGAAATCTCTGGAGGTTGGCGTCGTGGTCCTGCTGGTCGTGGCCGCAAATGGTGACGTTGTCCAGATACGGAAATGTGGCCCGCAGCCCGTACTGGTCCACCATTCGGTCCATCGTTCTTGGAAGACCAAGACCCCGTGATGCCGAAGGGGACCCGGAGGAAGTGGAAGAGGCGGCCGTCTGCCTCGAACGCCGTGTAGTGGCGGACCTCTGGGCGGATTGGAAGCTGGTGGTATGCGGACTTTAGATCCACCGTGGAGAACACTCGGTAGTGCGCGATCTGATTAACCATGTCCGCTATCTGGGGGACGGGTACGCATCGAGGTGCGTGTACCGGTTTATGGTTTGGCCGTAATCTACAATCATCCGTTTCTTTTCCCCGGTCCTGACGACCACCACCTGGGCTCTCCAGGGGCTATTCCTGGCCTCGATGATCCCCTCCCTCAAGAGTCACTGGACCTCGGACCTGATGAAAGTCCTGTCCTGGATGCTGTACCGCCTGCTCCTGGTGGCGACTGGCTTACAGTCGGCGGTGAGGTTTGCAAAGAGCGGGGGAGGGGTGACCTTCAGGGTCGCGAGGCTACAGACGGTGAGTGGGGGTAGGGGCTCGCCGAACTTCAGGGTCAGGCTCCTGAGGTTGCACTGGAAGCCCAGTCCCAACAGGAGAGGAGCGCAGAGATCGGGGAGTATGTGTAGCTTAAAGTTTGCGTGTTCGACGCCCTGTATCGCAAGGTTCGTGACAGTGTCCGCCCAGATCTGCACTGCGTGCGATCCGGAAGCGAGGGAGATTGTTTGAAGTGCGGGGGAGATTTGGAGCGAGCAGCGCCTTACCGTGTCTGGGTGAATGAAGCTCTCTGTGCTTCCGGAGTCAAACAGGCAAGGCGTTTCGTGTCCATTGACCCGGACGGTCATCATGGAATTCCGGAGGTGCTTCGCGCGTGACTGGTCGAGGGTGACCGCGTCGAGTTGCGGGTAGCTGGCATGGTCAGAGGTGATGGGGTGGTCCCGAGATGGCTGCCCCCGTCGGTCGCAAGTGTCGGGCGGCGAGGAAGATGGCGTCCAAGATGACGGTCCCCATGAGTCGCACATGGCAGGCCGCGTGGGATACGGTGGCCAAGATGGCAGCCCCCTTGAGTCACACGTGTTGTGTGGCGTTGAAGATGGCTGGTCCCCACGGTCAACACGAGGCAGATGTCGCATCCGGAGGGGGCGGAGCCAGCAGGGCACGCAGCCACACTGCGGGTCTGCAGGCCTGTGAGTCCGAGAGTTGGGCCTGCGATTTGGAGGACTTGGACCTGGCCAGGCAAACTTTGGCAAAGTGTCCTTTCTTGCCGCAGTCGCTGCAGTTCGCGTTGCGAGCTGGGCAGCGTTGCCTGGGGAGCTGGTGCTAGCCGCAGAAATAGCAGGGTAGCCCCCCGGGTTGGGCAGGCAGCCACACGGCACAGGCCTGGGGTACTCTCTGGTCGGGGGTCCACGAGGGGGTCACGTGATCGGACGGGAACGCGTTGAGGCTCTGAAACACTACTTCTAGGGAGGTGGATAGTTTTACCGTCTCTTCTAGGCCGAGGGCGCCCTTCTCGAGCAGGCGCTGTCTGACGTAGTTGGACCTGACTCCAGCCACGTAGGCGTCCCGGACGGCGAGTTCCATGTGTTGGGAGGTTGTGACAGCCTGGTAGTTGCAGCTCCGTGCGAGTGTTATCAGGTCGCGTAGGTACTCCTCCAGTGATTCCCCGGGCGTTGGCGGCGAGCGGTGAGGAGGTGCCGTGCGTACACTTCATTCACCGGCCTCACGTATAGGCACCAGCATCGCGAGGGCGTCTGCGTATGTGGTCGCTTCCTCGAGTTAGACGGAGAATCGATGGCTCACCCGGGCGTGGAGGAGGCTCAACATCTGATCGTTGGTGACGGAGGGCGAGGAGGAGACGACGAGGTAGGCCTCGAAACATCGGAGCCAGTGTGAAAAAAATCCCTTTGGTTTCCACAGCCTGTGGGTCGAGTTCCAGTCGGTCAGGTTTGAGGGCTGCTTCCATCGCGATATTGTTGTCGATTAAATTGATGCGACCATCAATTCCCTCGAGACAGAGGATAGAAGTGAACAGTGGCTTTAATCAACTAGAACAGTGCCTGCCTGCGACTGCTCTGCTATGAGGGCCGCCTACAGGGCAGCTGCTCTTATACCTCCCCTCAAGGGGGCGGATCCAGGGGCGGATTCACAAGGGCACCGACATGAGACAATTGTGTAGTACAGTACAATGGTCCATAGGTGGAGCCCACATGGGCAACAGCGTGATACAGTGTAATACAGTGATGAATGGTTCCTATAATACGTTCACCACAGGCCACAAAGCCTGGTACTGTAGTTCAGTTAGGCCGCAAAGCCCGGAGCTGTAGTTCAGTTAGGCCGCAAAGCCTGGGGCTGTAGTTCAGTTAGGCCGCAAAGCCTGGGGCTGTAGTTCAGTTAGGCCGCAAAGCCTGGGGCTGTAGTTCCGCTGGTCAGGCATCAAAGTCAGGAGCTGTATTTCAGTTAGGCCGCAAAGCCTTGGAGCTGTAGCTCCGCAGGTCAGGCTGCACACTTAACCCATACACAAAAGAAGATTTTAAAACACTGGCTCATGTTAAACTTAGTTTATTGCAATGTGAGAGCTCATGATACACTGGAATAGAAGTGAGGAATACAGCAATTCATGAAGCATCAAGCTGTTCGACCGACCTGTGGGATTTAATCGCCTTCCTGTATGCCCTCTGTCCCCAAACACCCCCTCAATCCCCCATTCCCCTCACCCAACTCCAGAGCAGCTTATACCTGCCCCTCCCATATGCAAGGCACTGAAGAGCATCTGAAAAGCACTTTAACACATATTAATGCAAGAGAAATTGTCTCGAGAGGCGAATATCCTCCTTTCCTGTGTAACAGGCTCAAGAGAGAGAGGGGCTGAATGGCCCTCCTGTTCCTGTGGAGATAGGAACCTGGCTCTCCGAGTGACATTTGGTGCTGAGATAATAAACTCGAAGCGCAGCTCGATTGATGCAATGTTGATATATGTATATTGGTGAAGATTTGCCGATGTTAGTCTGACTTAAGTGTGATCAGCTTCGACTCAAACCCTCCTGACTCCCGACCCTCCACTTCCTGATCACTCCGAGTGGGTAGCCAGGGGCCGATCGGCAGCTCACTGGGGCTTTTTAAACTTCTGAGGCTGCAACGACTCGTAGGTATCAAGCTGACGCCCTTCCAGACCCTATTGGGGAGAGGGGGTGGGAGAGAGAGAGAGACGGGTTAGAGATAACGTCACAGGGAACAAGGGGGAGGAAAAGAGAGACAGAACACAGAGACAGAGAACAGAGAGAACGAGGCTGGTTAGAGATAATGCCACAGGTAGAGAGGCAGAGAGAGAGAGAGGCAGAGAGAGGAGAGGAGAGGCAGAGTGAGAGAGAGAGGCAGAGAGAGAGAGAGGTAGAGAGAGAGAAAGGTAGAGAACGAGACAGGCAGAAAGATAGGTCGACAGAGAGATGAGAAACAGACAGCAAAAGAGAGAGAGAGAGAGAGAGAAAGACACAGAAGAGAGACAGGCCGGGGGCGAGGGGAGGGGAGGCGAGGGGGGGGGGGGGGGGGGGAGACAAAGAAAAACAGAGAGAGATAGACATAGACAGACAGACAGAGAGAGAGAGACAGAGGGAGACACACACACACACAGAAACAGAGACAGACAGATAGATGGACAGAGGTAAACAGACAGAGACAGAGGGGCTAGAGAGAGAGAGAGAGAGAGAGAGAACGAGAAAGAGAGAACGAGATTTTTGTAGACTACGAAGGGGTCCACACCGAGTTGAGAAAAGAAAATAAAGTTTTATCACAATAACTATTATTTAGACAGCACGAAAGATCCTCCCTCGTCGGTACCCAAACAGGCCGACTGTATACTGAAGATAACTGTACATGGTTTAGGGTCCCCGCCCCCTTTAATGGGGGAGCTCATATTCAGTGAGGCTCATGGGAGTTTAATCATAGCCACCTTGTGTGATGGTATGGATTTGAGCCCTGCCATTGGTGCAGAGCACTGGCTTCCCATTGGCTCTGGCTGGTCATGTGCCTCTCGTCCGATTGGTTGGGACTAGTCATGTGACTGCTCTCCAATTGATCGAGAGGCAAGTAGGCCCTGCCTCCGAGGCGGGGTATAAGTACCCAGAGTTCCCGGCGGTCTGTCATTCTCTGTAGTCGACCACCGGGCTAACAACTAGCTGATTAAAGCCACAGTTCGGATCCTAAATGTGTCTTGAGTCGAATTGATGGTACATCACCTTGTAAGTCCCGTGTGGGGGGGGGAGAGAGAGAGAGACACACACACACAGAAAGAGAGAGAGAGAGAGAGAGAGAAACACACACACACACACACAAAGAAAGAGAGGGACAGAGAGAAATAGAGACACAGAGAAAGAGAGAGAAACACAGAGAAAGAGGGAGAGACAAAGAGAGAAACAGAGACACAGAGAAAGAGAGAGAGATACAAAGAGAGAAACAGAGAGAGAGACACGCACACAGAGAAGTGAGACAGAGAGAGAGAGACGGCGATAGAGACAGAGATAGAGGCAGAGACAGAGACAGAGAGAGAGATGGAGAGATTAGAAAGAGATATAAAGACAGATAGACTGGTCCAGAAAGTGAAGTCGCAAAGGATCAGAATGAGTTGGCAAGATGGATACAGAACTGGCTCAGTCATAGAAGGCTGAGAATAGCAATGGAAGGGTGTTTTTCTGAATGGAGGGCTGTGACTAGTGGTGTTCCGCAGGGATCAGTGCTGGAGCCTTTCTCTTTTGTAATATATATAAATGATTTGGAGGAAAATGTATATTGTTATATGTAAATGATTATTAAGTTGGCGGACAACACAAAGGTGGGTGGAATTGCGGATAGCGATGAGGACTGTCAGAGGATACAGCAGGATTTAGATTGTTTGGAGACTTGGGCAGAGAGATGGCAGATGGAGTTTTATCCGGACAAATGTGAGGTAATGCATTTTGGAAGGTCTAATACAGGTGGGAAATATACCGTAAATGGCAGAACCTTTAAGAGTATTGACAATCAGAGAGATCGAGGTGTACAGGTCCACAGGTCACTGAAATGGCAACACAGGGGAGAAGATAGTCAGGAAGGCATATGGCTTTAAGAGGGTGGGTAGGATAAGGCAGTGTCTCGGACATTTATAAGGAGCTTATGGGGTCGGAGGAGACGCAGACCGAGGAGCTGAAGTGTAAGTGGGAGGAGGAGCTGGGAGGAGAGATAGAGGATGGTCTATGGGCAGACGCATTGAGTAGAGTCAACGCATCCGCAACATGTGCCAGGCTCAGCCTGATACAATTTAAGGTCGTTCATCGGGCTCATGTGACAGTGGCCCGGATGAGCAGATTCTTTGGGGTGGGAGACAGGTGCGCAAAATGTGCGGGAGGACCAGCGAACCATGTCCACATGTTCTGGGCATGTCCAAGGCTTAGGGGATTTTGGCAGGGGTTTGCGGACGTCATGTCCACGGTGTTAAAAACAAGGGTGGCACTGAGTCCAAAGGTGGCGATTTTCAGGGTGTTGGAAGACCTGGGAATCCAGGAACAAAGAACAAAGAAAATTACAGCACAGGAACAGGCCCTTCGGCCCTCCCAGCCTGCGCCGATCCAGATCCTTTATCTAAACCTGTCTCCTATTTTCCCTCTGTTCCCGTCCGTTCATATACCTGTCCAGATGCCTCTTAAATGATGCTATCGTGCCCGCCTGTACCACCTCCGCTGGTAAAGCGTTCCAGGCACCCACCACCCTCTGCGTAAAAAACTTTCCACGCACATCTCCCTTATACTTTCCCCCTCTCACCTTGAAATCGTGACCCCTTGTAACTGACACCCCACTCTTGGAAAAAGCTTGTTGCTATCCACCCTGTCCATACCTCTCATAATTTTGTAGACCTCAATCAGGTCCCCCGTCAACCTCCGTCTTTCCAACGAAAACAATTCTAATCTACTCAACCTTTCTTCATAGCTAGCACCCTCCATACCAGGCAACATCCTGGTGAACCTCCTCTGCACCCTCTCCAAAGCATCCACATCCCTCTGGTAATGTGGCGACCAGAACTGCACGCAGTATTCCAAATGTGGCCTAACCAAAGTCCGATACAACTGTAACATGACCTGTCTACTCTTGTACTCAATACCCCGTCTGATGAAAGCAAGCATGCTGTATGCCTTCTTGACAACTCTATCCACCTGCGTTGCCACCTTCAGGGTACAATGGACCTGAACTCCCAGATCTCTCTGTACATCAATTTTCCCCAGGACCCTTCAATTGACCATATAATCCGCTCTTGAATTTGATCTTCCAAAATGCATCACCTCGCATTTGCCTGGATTGAACACCATCTGCCATTTCTCTGCCCAACTCTCCAATCTATCTATATTTTGTTGTATTCTCTGAAAGTCCTCCTCGCTATCTGCAACTCCACCAATCTTAGTATCATCTGCAAACTTGCTAATCAGACCCCCTATACCTTCCTCCAGGTCATTTATGTAGATCACAAACAACAGTGGTCCGAGCACGGATCCCTGTGGAACACCACTAGTCACCCTTCTCCATTTTGAGACACTCCCTTCCACCACTAATCTCTGTCTCCTGTTGCCCAGCCAGTTCTTTATCCATCTATCTAGTACACCGTGAACCCCATATGACATCTTTTTCCATCAACCTGCCATGGGAAACCTTATCAAACGTCCATGTATATGACATCTACAGCCCTTCCCTCATCAATTAACTTTGTCACTTCCTCAAAGAATTCTATTAGGTTTGTAAGACATGACCTTCCCTGCACAAAACCATGCTGCCTATCACTGATAAGTCTATTTTCTTCCAGATGTGAATAGATCCTATCCCTCAGTATCTTCTCCAACAGTTTGCCTACCACTGACGTCAAGCTCACAGGTCTATAATACCCTGGATTTTCCCTGCTACCCTTCTTAAACAAAGGGACAACATTAGCAATTCTCCTGTCCTCCGGGACCTCACCCGTGCTCAAGGATGCTGCAAAGATATCTGTTAAGGCCCCAGCTATTTCGACCCTCGCTTCCCTCAGCAACCTGGGATAGATCCCATCCGGTCCTGGGGACTTGTCCACCTTAATGTCTTTTAGAATACCCAAAACTTCCCCCTTCCATATGACAACTTGACCTAGAGTATTTAAACATCCATCCCTAGTCTCAACATCCGACATGTCCCTCTCCTTGGTGAATACCGATGCAAAGTACTCATTAAGAATCTCACCCATTTCCTCTGAGTCCACGCATAAATTCCCTCTTTTGTCTTTGAGTGGGCCAATCCTTTCTCTAGTTACCCTCTTGCTCCTTACATATGAATAAAAGGCTTTGGGATTTTCCTTAACCCTGTTAGCCAAAGATATTTCATGACCCCTTTTAGCCCTCTTTATTGCGCGTTTGAGATTCGCCCTACTTTCCCGATATTCCTCCAAAGCTTCATCAGTTTTGAGTCGCCTCGATCTTATGTATGCTTCCTTTTTCATCTTAGCTCGTCTCACAATTTCACCCGTCATCCATGGTTCCCTAATCTTGCCATTTCTATCTCTCAGACGGTCTGGCCTTTGCTTCCCTGGTAGCCCGGAGACGGATACTATTAGCTTGGAGGGACTGAAAGCCCCCGAAGTCGGAGACCTGGCTATCGGACATGGCTAGCTTTCTCTGTTTGGAGAAAATCAAGTTCGCCTTGAGAGGGTCAATGTTAGGGTTCACCCGGAGGTGGCAACCGTTCGTCAACTTCTTCGCAGAAAATTAATCGGCAGCAGAAGGTGGGGGGGGGGGGGGGGGGGGGGGGGGTAGTTTAGCTTAGAGTAGGGGGTTAATAAAGGTGGGGCCTGTAAGAGAGGGAGTCGGCTTTTGCACTATGTTTATAGTTTCATATCCATTGTTTATTGTGTTGTTGCTATAATACCAAAAAATACCTCAATAAAATGTTTACTAAAAAGAAAAAAAGAAGGCATACGGCATACTTGCCTTCATCGGCTGGGGCATTGAGTTTAAAAATTGGCAAGTCATGTTGCAGCTGTATAGACCTTAGTTAGGCCTCATTTGGAGTATAGAGTTCAATTCTGGTTGCCACACTACCAGAAGGATGTGGAGGCTTTAGAGAGGGTGCAGAAGAGATTTACCAGGATGTTGCCTGGTATGGAGGGCATTAGCTATGAGGAGCGGTTGGAGAAGTTTGGTTTATTCTCACTGGAACGACGGAGGTGGAGGGGCGACCTGATAGAGGTCTACAAAATTATGAGGGACACAGAGTGCATGATCAGAGGCTTTTCCCCGGGTAGAGGGGTCAATTACTAGGGGGCATAGGTTTAAGGTGCGAGGGGCAAGGTTTAGAGGAGATGTACGAGGCAAGTGTTTTACACAGAGGTTAGTGGGTGCCTGGAACTCGCTGCCGGAGAAGGTGGTGGAAGTAGGTACGATAGTGACATTTAAGGGGCATCTTGACAAATACATGAATAGGATGGGAATAGAGGGATATGGACCCAGGAAGTGTGGAAGGTTCCAGGTTAGACGGGCAGCATGGTCGGCATAGGCTTGGAGGGCCGAAGGGCCTGTTCCTGTGCTGTACTTTTCTTTGTTCTTTCACACAGAGAGAAACAGAGAAGAGAGAGTGTGGTGAATGTATAGTACTAGTAATTCACCAGTCTATCAGTATCATGTTCTGCCATTGTGTTACAGCTATGTTATGTTGTTGACCCTGTGGGCTCCACCTTTGGGCCATTGTGTGGCTTCACCCACAGGGGGATATGTTGGGGGATGTACGGGCTCCGCCCATGGCTCCTCCCCTTGAAAGGAATTATAAAGAGCAGTTGACCTGTAGGCGGTCCACAGTATTGTACCAGTCGCAGGCAGGCACTGTTCTAAGCTGATTAAAACCTCGGTTTGATTCTGCTCGTGTCTTTGAGTGAATTGATGGTCGCGTCAGAGAGACTGAGACACAGAGAGAGAAACAGAGAAAGAGAGAGAGGCAGAGAGAGAGAGAGAAAGAGAGAGAGACAGACAGAGAGAAAAAAAGAGACAGACAGAGAGAGAGAGAGACAGAGAGAGGGACAGAGACAGAGACACAGAGAGAGAAACAGAGAGACAGAGAAAGAAACAGAGAAAGAGAGAGAACAGAGAGACAGAGACAGAGACAGGCAGAGAGAGAAAAAGAGACGGACAGAGAGAGAGAGACAGAGGCAGAGAGAGACAGACAGACAGAGGCAGGGAGAGATAGAGGCAGGGAGAGACACAGACAGACAGAGAGAGAGAGAGACAGAGGCAGGGAGAGATAGAGATGGTCTCACCGTGTAGATTCCTTCTTCTTTCTGTTTGGGGAGAAGAGGAAATGATAGTTTAAACTTTGGTAAATGGCATGAACACATATCACACATTGGAATATTCATTGTGTGGCCAGAGTTCAGACAGCACGATGTGTACACAGCTGGATAAATAGAAAATTCAGGACAGGTACAGCACGGGGTTAGATACACAGTAAAGTTCACTCTACACTGTCCCCATCAAACACTCCCAGGACAGGTACAGCACGGGGTTGGATACAGAGTGAAGCTCCCTCTACACTGTCCCCATCAAATACTCCCAGGACAGGTACAGCACGGGGTTAGTGTGGTAGTCACCACTGTTTGTATAATACGTGTATTGGAGGTAATACGGTATGGCTCCTGTATTACAGGTACGGGGGTAGATCCCTGCCAGCTGGCTCCGCCCAGTAGGCGGAGTATAAATGTCTGTGCACACCGAGCTGCTGCCATTTCTGGTAGCAGCTGCAGGAGGCAATACATCTCTGGCTAATAAAGCCTCGATTATTCTCTACTCTTGTCTCGTCGTAATTAATAGTGCATCAATTTATTAAGCAGAGATATTACAGCGATGGAACTTCGTATCAAGCCTGATCGCCTACAGCTGCACCCGTAAGCAGCCAACGCCACGTCGACCTTCGACCACTGGCTAGCCTGTTTCGAGAGCTACCTCCGATCCGCAAAGGACCAACCCTCGGAAGAACAGAAGCTCCGGGTCCTTTACGCACGGGTGAGCTCTGATATTTTTCCCCTTATCCGGGATGTGCCCACTTACACTGAAGCAATGCAGCTCCTGAAAAAACATTATATTCGCCCGATCAACAAACTGTACGGCAGGCACCTCCTGTCCACGAGACAGCTACTCCCTGATGAGTCTTTAGACGATTTCTGCCGTGCCCTGCACATCCTGGCGAGGAACTGTGATTGCCAGGCAGTTTTGGCAGTCGAACATGGAGAACTTTTAATCAGGGACACTTTTGTTATGGACATGGGGTCAGTGTACATGTGCCAGCGCCAATTGGACGGGGGTACGTTTGACCTTGCGGCAACCAGGCAGCTCGCGAATTCGCTAACAGTAGCCTCCCGTAACGTACAGTCGTACGCTCCCGACCGCTCGGCACCCTCATCGTGGGCCCCACCAGCTTCCGCCCCCAGCCCACCCCAAGCCTGCGCCGCAAGGCAGCCAGCCAATCCCAGGGGGCCCAAATGCTACTTCTGCGGGCAGACTAAACACCCCCGCCAGCACTGCCCGGCGCGGAGCGCACCCTGCAAGGCCTGCGGGAAGAAGGGACCGCATTGCTGCGGTGTGCCAGGCCCGGTCGATCGCTGCTGTAACCAGCCCTATTGTTCCTGCAGCCGCCACGTGCGACCCTTGGCCGCCGCCATTTTCGCCCCCGCAACCCACATGCGTGGGCGCAGC
This sequence comes from Scyliorhinus canicula, assembly GCF_902713615.1. NCBI lineage: Eukaryota > Metazoa > Chordata > Chondrichthyes > Carcharhiniformes > Scyliorhinidae > Scyliorhinus > Scyliorhinus canicula. The sequence continues at coordinate 200,998,377 of NC_052151.1, forward strand.
CACTTTCCCTTCATCAGGCCCATGGGTGCCGCCATCTTCCCCCCCATCAGACCACTTGCGGCCTGTGGGCACCGCCATCTTTAAAGCCACCATCTTCGGCGCCATTTTGGACGGTGCCTCAGGACACCTCATCGGGGCCACTCATCTCCCACAACCGCCGCCGACCAGCCCGGGGCCCACCAACGCCAGCCGCAGCTCGCCTCCATCACGCTCGACCAGTCACGGCCACACAACCTCGCAACCACGGAAACGACGGTGAAAGTCGATGGCCAGAAGACATCATGCCTTCTCAATTCCGGGAGCACCGAGAGCTTCATTCACCCCGATACGGTAAGGCGCTGCTCCCTCACGGTCCATCCCATCAATCTCCCTGGCCTCCGGATCCAACTCCGTGTCGGTCCGGGGGTACTGCACCGCCACCCTCACCATCCAGGGCATGGAGTTCAGCTGCTTCCAGCTCTACGTCCTCCCCAACCTCTGCGCTGCCCTGCTACTCGGCCTGGACTTCCAGTGCAACCTCCAAAGTCTAACCCTGAAATTCGGCGCGCCCCTACCACCCCTCACCGTATGCTGCCTCACGACCCTTAAGGTCGACCCGCCTTCTCTGTTTGCAAACCTCACCCCGGATTGCAAACCCGTCGTCACCAGGAGCAGACGGTACAGCGCCCAGGACAGGACCTACATCAGGTCTGAGGTCCAGCGGCTGCTACGGGAAGGTATTATCGAGGCCAGCAACAGCCCCTGGAGAGCTCAACTAGTAGTTGTGAAGACTGGGGAGAAACACAGGATTGGTCATTGACTACAGTCAGACCATCGATCGGTACACGCAGCTCGATGCGTACCCCCTCCCACGCATATCTGATACGGTCAATCAGATTGCGCCGAGTACCGGGTCTTCGCTACAGTGGACCTTAAATCTGCCTACCACCAGCTCCCCATCCGCAAGGCGGACCGTCAGTACACTGCGTTCGAAGCAGACGGACGCCTTTACCACTTCCTTAGGGTTCCCTTCAACGCCACTAACGAGGTCTCGGTCTTCCAACGGGAGATGGACCGAATGGTTGACCGGTACGGACTGTGGGCCACCTTCCCATACCTGGATAACATCACCATCTGTGGTCACAACCAGCAGGACCACGACGCTAACCTTTTCAAATTTCTCCACACCGCCAAACTCCTCAACCTCACGTACAATAAGGAGAAATGCGTGTTCTGCACCAACGGCTTAGCCATCCTCGGCTATGTTGTGGAAAATGGAGTTCTAGGGCCCAACCCCGGCCGCATGCGCCCCCTCATGGAACTCCCCCTCCCCCACTGCCCCAAGGCCCTCAAACGATGTCTGGGGATTTTCTCCTACTATGCCCAGTGGGTCCCTAACTATGCGGACAAGGCCCGCCCACTCATTCAGTCCACAGTTTTCCCCCTGACGGCTGAGGCCCGCCAGGCCGTCAACCGTATCAAGGCCGACATCGCCAAGGCCACAATGCACGCGGTCGACGAGTCCCTCCCCTTTCAAGTCGAGAGCGATGCATCGGACGTCGCTTTGGCCGCCACCCTCAACCAGGCAGGCAGGCCCGCGGCATTCTTTTCCCGCACCATCCGTGCCTCCGAAATTCGGCACTCCTCTGTCGAAAAGGAGGCCCAAGCTCATAGAAGCTGTGCGGCATTGGAGGCATTACCTGGCCGGCAGGAGATTCACTCTCCTCACTGACCAACGGTCGGTTGCCTTCATGTTTAATAATACACAGCGGGGCAAGATCAAAAACGATTAAATCTTAAGGTGGGAGGATCGAGCTCTCTACCTACAATTACGAGATTTTGTATCGCCCCAGCAAGCTCAACGATCCCCCGATGCCCTGTCCCGAGGTACATGTGCCAGCGCACAAGTGGACCGACTCCGGGCCCTACACAATAGTCTCTGTCACCCGGGGGTCACCCGGTTCTTCCATTTCATCAAGGCGCACAACCTGTCCTATTCCATTGAGGAGGTCAGGGCTGTCACCAGAGACTGCCAGGTCTGCGCGGAGTGCAAACCGCACTTCTACCGGCCAGACCGAGCACACCTGGTGAAGGCCTCCAGTCCCTTTGAACGCCTCAGCATGGACTTCAAAGGGCCCCTCCTCTTCTCCGACTGAAACACGTACTTCCTGAACGTGGTCGATGAATACTCCAGATTTCCCTTCGCCATCCCATGCCCCGATATGACGTCTGCCACGGTTATTAAAGCACTCAACAGCATCTTCTCCCTGTTCGGCTTCCCTGCCTACGTCCACAGCGACCGGGGATCCTCATTTATGGGCGATGAGCTGCGTCAGTTCCAGCTCAGCAAGGGCATTGCCTCGAGCAGGATGACCAGCTACAACCCCCGGGGAAACGGGCAGGTAGAGAGGGAGAATGGGACGGTCTGGAAGGCCGTCCTGCTGGCCCTACGGCCTACAAATCTCCCGGTCTCCCGCTGGAAGGATGTCCTCCTCGACCCACTCCACTCCATCCGATTGCTACTCTGCACCGCGACTAATGAACCCCCCATAAACGTCTCCTTGCCTTCCCTGGGAAGTCCACCTCCGGTGTTTTGCTCCCAACATGGCTGGCAGCTCCAGGACCCGTTCTCCTCCGCAAACATGTCCTGCTCCACAAGGCGGACCCGTTGGTCGAATGGGTACAGCTGCTGCTTGGGAACCCGCAGTACACCTACGTGGTGTACCCCGACGGCCGCAAATACACAGTCTCCCTCAGGGACCTGGCACCAGCTGGGTCCCCACCCATTACCCCACCACTCGGCACCCCCCCCCCCCCTCCGATTGCCCCGGCGCCACTCCCCCTCCCCCTAGCGCACCTCACTACAGCCCCCGCCCCAGGATGATCCGTCCTCCCATTGGTTCCACCAGGGGATGAGGATGAGGACTACAAGCTCCCGGTGTCACAGGCGACCATGCCGGCGCCTGCATCACCACCGGGACTGCGGCGCTCACAGCGGAGGATCAAGGCACCTGACCGGCTGAACTTGTAAATTTTCACCAGACTGTAAACTTTAAATTCTCACATACCTGTAAATAGTTTAACACCACCCTCGCTGGACTCTTTTTTTCACGGGGTGAATGTGGTAGTCCCCACTGTTTGTATAATACGTGTATTGGAGGTAATACGGTAAGGCTCCTGTACTACAGGTATGGGGGTAGATCCCTGCCTGCTGGCTCCGCCCAGTAGGCGGAGTATAAATGTGTGGCCTCTCCGATCAGCCATCAGACGCAGAAAGCAGTTCTAATGCTGCGTCTCAGATTTAAGAGAATTGAAAGGGTGGAAATTTAAATTTCAACTCACTGGCATTTCCTTCCGAGATTCCATTTTCCCTGGATTTATTCCAAGATAAATGTCCTTCTGGTGGGCTCGTATTTCCTGTCAAATATACAAATCGCAGACATTAACCCCCTCACCCACCTCTCCCCATTTACACACACTGGGCAGCCTGTTCCCCTATCGGAGGGGGGATTAACCCCCTCACCCACCTCTCCCCATTTACACACACTGGGCAGCCTGTTCCCCTATCGGAGGGGGATTAACCCCCTCACCCACCTCTCCCCATTTACACACACTGGGCAGCCTGTTCCCCTATCGGAGGGGGGATTAACCCCCTCACCCACCTCTCCCCATTTACACACACTGGGCAGCCTGTTCCCCTATCGGAGGGTGATTAACCCCCTCACCCACCTCTCCCCATTTACACACACTGGGCAGCCTGTTCCCCTATCGGAGGGGGATTAACCCCCTCACCCACCTCTCCCCATTTACACACACTGGGCAGCCTGTTCCCCTATCGGAGGGGGGATTAACCCCCTCACCCACCTCTCCCCATTTACACACACTGGGCAGCCTGTTCCCCTATCAGAGGGGGATTAACCCCCTCACCCACCTCTCCCCATTTACACACACTGGGCAGCCTGTTCCCCTATCGGAGGGGGGATTAACCCCCTCACCCACCTCTCCCCATTTACACACACTGGGCAGCCTGTTCCCCTATCGGAGGGGGGATAACCCCCTCACCCACCTCTCCCCATTTACACACACTGGGCAGCCTGTTCCCCTATCGGAGGGGGATTAACCCCCTCACCCACCTCTCCCCATTTACACACACTGGGCAGCCTGTTCCCCTATCGGAGGGGGATTAACCCCCTCACCCACCTCTCCCCAATTACACACACTGGGCAGCCTGTTCCCCTATCGGAGGGGGGATTAACCCCCTCACCCACCTCTCCCCATTTACACAGACTGGGCAGCCTGTTCCCCTATCGGAGGGGGATTAACCCCCTCACCCACCTCTCCCCATTTACACACACTGGGCAGCCTGTACCCCTATCGGAGGGGGATTAACCCCCTCACCCACCTCTCCCCATTTACACACACTGGGCAGCCTGTTCCCCTATCGGAGGGGGGATTAACCCCCTCACCCACCTCTCCCCATTTACACACACTGGGCAGCCTGTTCCCCTATCAGAGGGGGATTAACCCCCTCACCCACCTCTCCCCATTTACACACACTGGGCAGCCTGTTCCCCTATCGGAGGGGGATTAACCCCCTTACCCACCTCTCCCCATTTACACACACTGGGCAGCCTGTTCCCCTATCGGAGGGGGATTAACCCCCTCACCCACCCCTCCCCATTTACACACACTGGGCAGCCTGTTCCCCTATCGGAGGGGGATTAACCCCCTCACCCACCTCTCCCCATTTACACACACTGGGCAGCCTGTTCCCCTATCGGAGGGGGATTAACCCCCTCACCCACCTCTCCCCATTTACACACACTGGGCAGCCTGTTCCCCTATCGGAGGGGGATTAACCCCCTCACCCACCTCTCCCCATTTACACACACTGGGCAGCCTGTTCCCCTATCGGAGGGGGGATTAACCCCCTCACCCACCTCTCCCCATTTACACACACTGGGCAGCCTGTACCCCTATCGGAGGGGGATTACCCCCCTCACCCACCTCTCCCCATTTACACACACTGGGCAGCCTGTTCCCCTATCGGAGGGGGATTAACCCCCTCACCCACCTCTCCCCATTTACACACACTGGGCAGCCTGTTCCCCTATCGGAGGGGGATTAACCCCCTCACCCACCTCTCCCCATTTACACACACTGGGCGACGATTGTATTTGGATTGAGTGGAGTGACGATTGTATTTGGACTGAGTGGAGCGACGATTGTATTTGGACTGAGTGAAGCGACGATTGTATTTGGATTGAGTGGAGCGACGATTGTATTTGGACTGAGTGGAGTGACGTTTGTATTTGGACTGAGTGGAGCGACGATTGTATTTGGACTGAGTGGAGCGACGATTGTATTTGGATTGAGTGGAGTGACGTTTGTATTTGGACTGAGTGGAGCGACGATTGTATTTGGATTGAGTGGAGTGACGATTGTATTTGGACTGAGTGGAGCGACGATTGTATTTGAATTGAACAATGATGCCCTGTTCCCGCCAGTCAGCTTCAGTCCTGTTTGATGCCGCTGTTCCCGCCAGTCAGCTTCAGTCCTGTTTGATGCCCTGTTCCCGCCAGTCAGCTTCAGTCCTGTTTGATGCCGCTGTTCGTATTTTTTTGGGCCACCCAGGAAACATACCTCCCGTCTCCCAAAACACCAGCACACAAATGCCTCACAGTTTCTTACCTCATAATCTGAGCCCTGAGCAGCTGCTGACTCCTTCTTGCGCATCTGGAGCTGAATAAAGATCAAGAGAATAGCATCAATTAACCTTTCTGTGCGAGACACAAGACCTCACTCCTGGCATTCCCTATTCCGCCCCTCTTCAAAAGGAACGCAATCAATCACCCTGTCCCCACTGGCTTCAAATTGAGTCTCGGCAAATCAGCTCTCACATAATTCCAAAAATCTGGGGACGCCTCACCCAACACCGTGTTACTGACTGTATCCCTACTGATGTTAATCCAGCTCCCTCACACTGTCACTCAGTAACCCCTCTCCCCCAGCACCCTGTGTTACTGACTGTATCCCTACTGATGTTAATCCAGCTCCCTCACACTGTCACTCAGTAACCCCTCTGCCCCAGCACCCTGTGTTACTGACTGTATCTCTACTGATGTTAATCCAGCTCCCTCACACTGTCACTCAGTAACTGCTCTCCCCCAGCACCCTGCGTTACTGACTGTATCTCTACTGATGTTAATCCAGCTCCCTCGCACTGTCACTCAGTAACCCCTCTCCCCCAGTACCCTGTGTTACTGACTGTATCCCTACTGATGTTAATCCAGCTCCCTCACATTGTCACTCAGTAACCCCTCTCCCCCAGCACCCTGTGTTACTGACTGTATCTCTACTGATGTTAATCCAGCTCCCTCACACTGTCACTCAGTAACCCCTCTCCCCCAGCACCATGTGTTACTGACTGTATCACTACTGATGTTAATCCAGCTCCCTCACACTGCCACTCAGTAACCCCTCACCCCCAGCACCCTGTGTTACTGACTGTATCCCTACTGAGGTTAATCCAGCTCCCTCACACTGTCACTCAGTAACCCCTCTCCCCCAGCACCCTGTGTTACTGACTGTATCTCTACTGATGTTAATCCAGCTCCCTCACACTCACTCAGTAACCCCTCACCCCCAGCACCCTGTGTTACTGACTGTATCTCTACTGATGTTAATCCAGCTCCCTCACACTGTCACTCAGTAACTGCTCTCCCCCAGCACCCTGTGTTACTGACTGTATCTCTACTGATGTTAATCCAGCTCCCTCACACTGTCACTCAGTAACTCCTCTCCTCCAGCACCCTGTGTTACTGACTGTATCTCCACTGATGTTAATCCAGCTCCCTCAGACTGTCACTCAGTAATCCCTCTCCCCAGCACCCTGTGTTACTGACTGTATCTCTACTGATGTTAATCCAGCTCCCTCACACTGTCACTCAGTAACCCCTCTCCCCCAGCACCCTGTGTTACTGACTGTATCTCTACTGATGTTAATCCAGCTCCCTCACACTGTCACTCAGTAACTGCTCTCCCCCAGCACCCTGCATTACTGACTGTATCTCTACTGATGTTAATCCAGCTCCCTCACACTGTCACTCAGTAACCCCTCACCCCCAGCACCCTGTGTTACTGACTGTATCTCTACTGATGTTAATCCAGCTCCCTCACACTGTCACTCAGTAACTGCTCTCCCCCAGCACCCTGCATTACTGACTGTATCTCTACTGATGTTAATCCAGCTCCCTCGCACTGTCACTCAGTAACCCCTCTCCCCCAGTACCCTGTGTTACTGACTGTATCTCTACTGATGTTAATCCAGCTCCCTCACACTGTCACTCAGTAACCCCTCTCCCCCAGCACCCTGTGTTGCTGACTGTATCCCTACTGATGTTAATCCAGCTCCCTCACACTGCCACTCAGTAACCCCTCACCCCCAGCACCCTGTGTTACTGACTGTATCCCTACTGATGTTAATCCAGCTCCCTCACACAGTCACTCAGTAACCGCTCTCCCCCAGCACCCTGTGTTACTGACTGTATCTCTACTGATGTTAATCCAGCTCCCTCACACTGTCACTCAGTAACTCCTCTCCTCCAGCACCCTGTGTTACTGACTGTATCTCTACTGATGTTAATCCAGCTCCCTCACACTGTCACTCAGTAACCCCTCACCCCCAGCACCCTGTGTTACTGACTGTATCTCTACTGATGTTAATCCAGCTCCCTCACTGTCACTCAGTAACCCCTCTCCCCCAGCACCCTGTGTTACTGACTGTATCTCTACTGATGTTAATCCAGCTCCCTCACATTGTCACTCAGTAACCCCTCTCCCCCAGCACCCTGTGTTACTGACTGTATCTCTACTGATGTTAATCCAGCTCCCTCACACTCACTCAGTAACCCCTCACCCCCAGCACCCTGTGTTACTGACTGTATCTCTACTGATGTTAATCCAGCTCCCTCACACTGTCACTCAGTAACTGCTCTCCCCCAGCACCCTGTGTTACTGACTGTATCTCTACTGATGTTAATCCAGCTCCCTCACACTGTCACTCAGTAACTCCTCTCCTCCAGCACCCTGTGTTACTGACTGTATCTCCACTGATGTTAATCCAGCTCCCTCAGACTGTCACTCAGTAATCCCTCTCCCCAGCACCCTGTGTTACTGACTGTATCTCTACTGATGTTAATCCAGCTCCCTCACACTGTCACTCAGTAACCCCTCTCCCCCAGCACCCTGTGTTACTGACTGTATCTCTACTGATGTTAATCCAGCTCCCTCACACTGTCACTCAGTAACTGCTCTCCCCCAGCACCCTGCATTACTGACTGTATCTCTACTGATGTTAATCCAGCTCCCTCACACTGTCACTCAGTAACCCCTCACCCCCAGCACCCTGTGTTACTGACTGTATCTCTACTGATGTTAATCCAGCTCCCTCACACTGTCACTCAGTAACTGCTCTCCCCCAGCACCCTGCATTACTGACTGTATCTCTACTGATGTTAATCCAGCTCCCTCGCACTGTCACTCAGTAACCCCTCTCCCCCAGTACCCTGTGTTACTGACTGTATCTCTACTGATGTTAATCCAGCTCCCTCACACTGTCACTCAGTAACCCCTCTCCCCCAGCACCCTGTGTTGCTGACTGTATCCCTACTGATGTTAATCCAGCTCCCTCACACTGCCACTCAGTAACCCCTCACCCCCAGCACCCTGTGTTACTGACTGTATCCCTACTGATGTTAATCCAGCTCCCTCACACAGTCACTCAGTAACCGCTCTCCCCCAGCACCCTGTGTTACTGACTGTATCTCTACTGATGTTAATCCAGCTCCCTCACACTGTCACTCAGTAACTCCTCTCCTCCAGCACCCTGTGTTACTGACTGTATCTCTACTGATGTTAATCCAGCTCCCTCACACTGTCACTCAGTAACCCCTCACCCCCAGCACCCTGTGTTACTGACTGTATCTCTACTGATGTTAATCCAGCTCCCTCACTGTCACTCAGTAACCCCTCTCCCCAACACCCTCTGTTACTAACTGTATATTTACTGATATTAACATAGCTCCCTCACACTGTCACTCAGTAACTGCTCTCCCCCAGCACCCTGCGTTACTGACTGTATCTCTACTGATGTTAATCCAGCTCCCTCGCACTGTCACTCAGTAACCCCTCTCCCCCAGTACCCTGTGTTACTGACTGTATCTCTACTGATGTTAATCCAGCTCCCTCACACTGTCACTCAGTAACCCCTCTCCCCCAGCACCCTGTGTTACTGACTGTATCCCTACTGATGTTAATCCAGCTCCCTCACACTGCCACTCAGTAACCCCTCACCCCCAGCACCCTGTGTTACTGACTGTATCCCTACTGATGTTAATCCAGCTCCCTCACACTGTCACTCAGTAACCGCTCTCCCCCAGCACCCTGTGTTACTGACTGTATCTCTACTGATGTTAATCCAGCTCCCTCACACTGTCACTCAGTAACTCCTCTCCTCCAGCACCCTGTGTTACTGACTGTATCTCCACTGATGTTAATCCCGCTCCCTCAGACTGTCACTCAGTAATCCCTCTCCCCAGCACCCTGTGTTACTGACTGTAACTCTACTGATGTTAATCCAGCTCCCTCACACTGTCACTCAGTAACCCCTCTCCCCCAGCACCCTGTGTTACTGACTGTATCTCTACTGATGTTAATCCAGCTCCCTCACACTGTCACTCAGTAACCCCTCACCCCCAGCACCCTGTGTTACTGACTGTATCTCTACTGATGTTAATCCAGCTCCCTCACACTGTCACTCAGTAACTGCTCTCCCCCAGCACCCTGCGTTACTGACTGTATCTCTACTGATGTTAATCCAGCTCCCTCGCACTGTCACTCAGTAACCCCTCCCCCCCAGTACCCTGTGTTACTGACTGTATCTCTACTGATGTTAATCCAGCTCCCTCACACTGTCACTCAGTAACCCCTCTTCCCCAGCACCCTGTGTTACTGACTGTATCCCTACTGATGTTAATCCAGCTCCCTCACACTGCCACTCAGTAACCCCTCACCCCCAGCACCCTGTGTTACTGACTGTATCCCTACTGATGTTAATCCAGCTCCCTCACACTGTCACTCAGTAACCGCTCTCCCCCAGCACCCTGTGTTACTGACTGTATCTCTACTGATGTTAATCCAGCTCCCTCAACCTGTCACTCAGTAACTCCTCTCCTCCAGCACCCTGTGTTACTGACTGTATCTCCACTGATGTTAATCCAGCTCCCTCAGACTGTCACTCAGTAATCCCTCTCCCCAGCACCCTGTGTTACTGACTGTAACTCTACTGATGTTAATCCAGCTCCCTCACACTGTCACTCAGTAACCCCTCTCCCCAGCACCCTGTGTTACTGACTGTATCTCTACTGATGTTAATCCAGCTCCCTCACACTGTCACTCAGTAACCCCTCACCCCCAGCACCCTGTGTTACTGACTGTATCTCTACTGATGTTAATCTAGCTCCCTCACACTGTCACTCAGTAACCCCTCTCCCCCAGCACCCTGTGTTGCTGACTGTATCCCTACTGATGTTAATCCAGCTCCCTCAGACTGTCACTCAGTAATCCCTCTCCCCAGCACCCTGTGTTACTGACTGTAACTCTACTGATGTTAATCCAGCTCCCTCACACTGTCACTCAGTAACCCCTCACCCCCAGCACCCTGTGTTACTGACTGTATCTCTACTGATGTTAATGCAGCTCCCTCACTGTCACTCAGTAACCCCTCTCCCCCAGCACCCTGTGTTACTGACTGTATCTCTACTGATGTTAATCCAGCTCCCTCACACTGTCACTCAGTAACCCCTCTCCCCATCACCCTGTATTGCTGACTGTATCCCTACTGATGTTAATGCAGCTCCCTCACACTGTCACTCAGTAACCCCTCTCCCCCAGCACCCTGTGTTACTGACTGTATCTCTATTGATGTTAATCCAGCTCCCTCACACTGTCACTCAGTAACCCCTCTGCCCCAGCACCCTGTGTTACTGACTGTATCTCTACTGATGTTAATTCAGCTCCCTCACACTGTCACTCAGTAACCCCTCACCCCCAGCACCCTGTGTTACTGACTGTATCTCTACTGATGTTAATCCAGCTCCCTCACTGTCACTCAGTAACCCCTCTCCCCAACACCCTCTGTTACTAACTGTATCTTTACTGATATTAACACAGCTCCCTCACACTGTCACTCAGTAACCCCTCTCCCCCAGCACCCTGTGTTACTGACTGTATCTCTACTGATGTTAATCCAGCTCCCTCACACTGTCACTCAGTAACCCCTCCCCCCAGCACCCTGTGTTACTGACTGTATCCCTACTGATGTTAATCCAGCTCCCTCACACTCTCATTCAGTAACCCCTCTCCCCCCAGCACCCTGTGTTACTGACTGTATCTCTACTGATGTTAATCCAGCTCCCTCACTGTCACTCAGTAACCCCTCTCCCCAACACCCTCTGTTACTAACTGTATCTTTACTGATATTAACACAGCTCCCTCACACTGTCACTCAGTAACTGCTCTTCCCCAGCACCCTGCGTTACTGACTGTATCTCTACTGATGTTAATCCAGCTCCCTCGCACTGTCACTCAGTAACCCCTCTGCCCCAGCACCCTGTGTTACTGACTGTATCTCTACTGATGTTAATCTATCTCCCTCACACTGTCACTCAGTAACCCTCTCCCCCAGCACCCTGTGTTACTGACTGTATCTCTACTGATGTTAATCCAGCTCCCTCACACTGTCACTCAGTAACCCTTCTCCCCCAGCACCCTGTGTTGCTGACTGTATCCCTACTGATGTTAATCCAGCTCCCTCACACTGTCACTCAGTAACCCCTCTCCCCCAGTACCCTGTGTTACTGACTGTATCTCTACTGATGTTAACACAGGTCCCTCAGTCCGTCACCCGTGTAAACCTTACCTTCAGACGGCAGTAGAGTGCAGTTAACACTATCCCATAGACAAACAGGATAGCATCCAATACGTAACAGACCTCAGGTGGCTGCAGTGCCTCTAGATGAAGAGAGAGGGGAGGTATTAGGACCATCGCAGATCAAATTACAGATACCGTGCACCGAGCACACACCTTGGAGTGAGCCACATTCATGGATATAAATTAGTGGCTTGTTTAGGCATTCTGGAGGACTTTAGATCACCCACCAGGTTACTGTGGGACTGGCATCACATGCAGGCTATACCGTGGGAAGGATGACAGATCCCCACTGTGGTATTATCATAAATGTAAGAACTGCAAGGGTTAATGAAATGTCTAGAACAGCCACTAGAGGGAGATACAGTTACAAGGATATAAGACATTGATGCTGAGCCTTGTGCGGAGAGAGTAGTGCAGGAGTTAGCTAGAGACAGACTGAAGTAAAGATAGTGTGAGTGAGAGCAGATCACAGTTTATAACAGCTGTAGATGAGTGTAGTTTCTATGTTAATAATCATTTGTGTATTTTTTTTTGAGTACATGTCGAATCCAAATTAGTTGTGTTAATAAATTTATAGCTTTGTTCAAGTTCAAGTTAGTTTGTGGTCTTTGTGAACACTACGCCAACCATCCTGAATTTAGCAACACAAAGGACACCACATGGTACCAGGAGTAAGAAGCAGTTAGATTAGATAAATCAGTATAAGAAGATTGAAGATAACAATCAAGGCGCATCTACACAGAAGACAAATTGTAAGATGGAGAGGGTCAAGAAGCCTGACCACTTCAGGACAAACGGTAAACTATGTCAAAACTGGACATTCTCAAACTAAAAGAGCGTAAAATCTGGAAATGTGGATGAGATACCCTCAATTACAACACAGGAGAGAAGATAGATGATTCAAAGGCTTTAATCATCTGAGAACTGAACAGCAGCCGAGAAGTGTGCTCATCACATGCTGCCGAGTGAGCCTTATCTTATATACCGTTTCCTGGGGGCGGAGCCAGAGGCGGAGTCCCCCAGGGTTCCAAGCCTGGTCTTAAAGGGCCAATGCATTAAAGGTAAGGTACCGTTACAGCAACTACTGATAACATTCATCACATTGACCCCCTGTTTAAAAAAAAACAAATAGTCCGTCGGGGGTGAAGTGGAGTTATAAATTCAGTCTTGTGGGTGGTTTGACCGTCCGTGCTGACTTTCTCCGCTCCGGTGGTGGTGCCGTGGATATGGTCGGTTTTGATGGTGGTATATCCGGGAGCACGGTTGACTGAGCCTTTGCCCACCTTGGAGCGGAGGGGTATCCGGGGTGACTAGGGTGATCGGTGCCGGCGCCGGCTGGGGGGCAGGGGGCGCTATGGGGGGGGAGCGCTGTCGGGGTCGGCAGTCGGTGCGGGGAGGGAAGGGGTCGGTGGGAGAGTCGGTAGGAGGGGGTCGGTGGGAGAGTCGGTGGGGTCGGTGGGAGAGCCAGCGGGTGCCAGGTCTCGCAGGGAAACGGTGTCCTGCCTGCCGTCGGGGTGCTCGACGTAGGTGTATTGAGGGTTTGCGTGTAGCAATTGGACCCTCTCACTTAGAGGGTCCGTTTTAGGGCTCCTCACGTGTCTCCGGAGCAGGACTGGTCCCGGAGTCGTCAGCCAACGTGGAAGCAAGGCCCCAGAGGTGGACTTCCTGGGGAAGACAAACACACGATTGTGAGGGGTCTCGTTCGTGGCCGTACAGAGGAGCGACCTAATGGAATGTAGGGCATCGGGTAGGACCTCCTGCCAGCGGGCGATTGGGAGACTCCTTGACCGGAGGGCTAGGAGGACGGCCTTCCAAACTGTTGCGTTCTCCCTCTCCACTTGCCCGTTTCCCCGCGGGTTATAGCTCGTCGTTCTGCTCGAGGCGATGCCCTTGCTGAGCAGATACTGACGCAGCTCATCGCTCATGAACGATGTACCCCGGTCGCTGTGGATATAAGCGGGGAAACCAAACAGTGTGAAAATACTGTGCAGTGCTTTGATCATGGAGGCCGAGGTCATATCGGGGCAGGAGACAGCGAAGGGGAAGCTGGAGAACTCATCGATAACGGTGAGGAAATAGATGTTGCGGTTGGTGGACGGGAGCGGCCCTTTGAAGTTCACACTTAGTCGCTCAAAGGGCCCAGAGGCCTTTATCAGGCGGGCCCTGTCTGGTCGGTAGAAGTGTGGTTTGCATTCCGCACAGATCTGGCATGCCTTAGTCATGGCCTTGACCTCCTCTGTGGAGTAAGGTAGGTTGCGGGACTTGATGAAGTGGGCAAGCCGGGTGACCCCCGGGTGGCAGAGGTCATCGTGGATGGCTCTCAGGCGGTCTTTTTGTGCGTTGGCGCACGTGCCGCGGGACAGAGCAGCTGGGGGCTCGTTGAGCTTCCCCAGGCGATATTTAATATCGTACGTATAGGTGGAGAGCTCTATCCTCCACCTCAGAATTTTGTCATGCTTTATTTTGCCCCGTTGTGCGTTATCGAACATAAAGGCGACCGACCGTTGGTCGGTGATGAGGGCGAACCTCCTACCAGTTAGGTAGTGCCTCCAGTGCCGCACGGCCTCCACTATGGCTTGTGCCTCCTTCTCGACTGCAGAGTGCCGGATTTCCGAGGCATTGAGGGTTCGGGAGAAGAACGCTACTGGTCTGCCTGCCTGGTTGAGGGGAGCAACCAGGGCGACGTCTGATGCGTCGCTTTCTACCTGGAAGGGAATGGCTTCGTCCACCGTGTGCATGGCAGCCTTGATGATGTCGGCCTTGATACGGCTGAAGGCTGACTGGGCCTCAGCCGTCAGGGAAAAAACCGTAGTCTTAATGAGTGGTCGGGCTTTGTCCGCATATCTGGGGACCCACTGGGCATAATAGGAAAAGAGCCCCAAGCACCGTTTGAGTGCCTTGAGGCTACGGGGGAGGGGGAGTTCCTTAAGGGGACGCATGCGGTCGGGGTCCGAGCCTAGGACCCCGTTTTCCACGACGTAGCCGAGGATGGCGAGCCGGGTTGTGTGGAACACGCATTTCTCTTTGTTGTAGGTGAGGTTGAGGGCCCGGGCGGTCTGGAGGAACTTCCTCAGGTTTGCGTCGTGGTCCTGCTGGTCATGGCCGCAGATGGTGACGTTGTCCAAGTACGGGAAGGTCGCCCGTAAGCCGTACTGGTCCACCACTTGATCCATTGCCCTTTGGAAAACGGAGACTCCGTTTGTGACACCAAAAGGGACCCTGAGAAAGTGAAACAGCCGACCGGCAGCTTGGAAAGCCGTGTAGGGGCGGTCCTCTGGGCCGATAGGGAGTTGATGGTGGGCCGATTTTAGGTCGAATGTGGAGAATACTCGATACTGGGCGATTTGGTTCACCATTTCTGATATGCGGGGAAGTGGGTACGCATCGAGTTGTGTAAAGCGGTTTATGGTCTGGCTATAATCCACTACCATTCGTTGCTTTTCCCCAGAGTGGACTACAAATACTTGGGCCCTACAAGGGCTGTTGCTGGCCTCTATGACCCCCTCTTTTAGTAGCCGCTGAACCTCTGACTTGATAAAAGTCATGTCTTGGGTACTGTACCGGCGACTCCTGGTGGCGACGGGCTTACAGTCGGGAGTGAGGTTCGCGAAGAGGCGGGGTGGCGCAACTTTGAGTGTCGCCAGGCTGCAGACCGTGAGTGGGGGCAGGGGTCCACTGAACTTCAGTGTCAGGCTCCGGTGGCTGCACTGAAAGTCCAGACCGAGCAGCAGGGGGGCGCAGAGTTGAGGAAAGATGTAAAGTTTAAAACAAGTGTATTCAGCGCCTTGAATTGCGAGGTCCGCGACACAATACCCCGTGATCTGAACCAAATGGGACCCAGAGGCGAGGGCGATAGTTTGGGAGGCGGGATGGATGCGCAGGGAGCAGCGCCTTACCGTGTCTGCGTGGATAAAGCTCTCCGTGCTCCCGGAGTCGAATAGGCAGGGAGTGTCATGGCCGTTGATTCGCACCCGCATCATTGAGTTCCGCAGGTGTTTCGGCCGCGATTGATCGAGCTTGATTGCTCCTAGTTGCGGGTAGTCAGAGTCCTCAGTTAAGTCGGACTCACAAAGTGGCTGCCTGGAGTCACAAAATGGCCACCTGGAGTCACAAAATGGCCGCCGCCGTCGGTCGCACGAGTCGGGCTTTCAAAGATGGCCGCCGCCAAGATGGCCGCTCCCATGACTCGCACGAGGTCGATGACGCATCGGAAGTGGGCGTGTCCGACCACCGCGCGGCCGCGTTGCGGGGCCTGTGAGACCGGGAGCTTGATTTCTGGGCCTGGTGAGGATTTTGTTTGTGGCCTTTGGGCCCAGCCAGGCAGACTTTAGCGAAATGCCCTTTCTTCCCGCAGTCGTTGCAGATCGCGGAGCGGGCCGGGCAACGTTGCCGTGGGTGCTGACCTTGCCCACAGAAATAGCACGGGGAATCCCCGGAGTGAGCGGATCGCCGCGCGGCGCAGGCCTGTAGCGTGGCTGAGCCTGGAGGGGTTTGCAAGGTCCGTGGAGTATGTACGGAGGTTACGGTGGGCTGTTTCTAGAGAAGAGGCGAGCGTTACCGTGCCTTGGAGATCCTTTGCCCCGTCTTCTAGGAGCCGCTGCCGGATGTACGAGGACCTGATACCGGACACAAAGGCATTGCGAATATGCAAGTTCATGTGTGTTTCTGCCGTCACTGCTTTATGGTTGCAGTTCCTCGCGAGCGCAGTAAGTCTCTTTGCGTACTCGTCCAGAGTTTCCCCGGAACGCTGGCTGCAGGTTGAGAGCAAATGTCTGGCGTATACCTCGTTAATCGGCTTCACAAAGCGTTTCGTCAGTATTTCGACCCCAGCTTCGTAATTTGCAGCGTTCTCGATCGTGGAGGAGAGTCGGTGGCCCACCCGGCCATGTAGTAAACGCAGCTTGTGAGCGCCGTCGACATCAGTCGCTGAGGAGTCAATATAGTCCTCAAAACACCGCAGCCAATATTTAAACATTTGCGGGGCTTCCGGCGACCGAGCGTCCAGGTTGAGTTTCTCCGGCTTTAGAGCGCTGTCCATCTTGATGCGTCTGATGATTAAATTGAGGTACCCTCAATCACGGCACAGGAGAGAAGATAGATGATTCAAAGGCTGTAATCATCTGAGAACTGAACAGCAGCCGAGAAGGGTGCTCATCACATGCTGCCGAGTGAGCCTCATCTTATATACCGTTTCCTGGGGGCGGAGCCAGAGGCGGAGTCCCCCAGGGTTCCAAGCCCGGTCTTAAAGGGCCAATGCATTAAAGGTAAGGTACCGTTACAGCAGCTACTGATAACATTCATCACAGTGGCCGACGCCGTCAATGCCTTGTCGCAGCAAAGAAAACTGCGTACATTTTGAGAGTGACATCACAAGTGTGGTGACGTGCACACGCTGCAGCCAAAGGAAATTGATGGCAAAAGGCAAACAAGTTCCAATTGTTGCAAGTTCAACCACTTTGAAACCACAGTGCCGTTTCTCAACAGCTTCTCCCGTAACCAAATTTTACAAAGTTCTACAATGACTCCAGAAGGATCCAAAATGTTCAGAGTGAAGATAAAAAATATCTTGACTGATAGAGAGGATTTCTCACTGTACACTCTAAAGGATACTTTCATGATTGAAGCAATCACGAGGATTAATTTGCTGGATTTCAATGACGGACCAGCAGAACAGCTCTCAAAGATAATTAAAGAGTGGACTGTAGTGTTAGAAATTAATGGCAAAGATATTCTATTTAAAACTGACACAGGGGCACACACAAATGTTATCACAGAATTTTTGTAAAGACAAGCTTGTAGGACACCGCTAATAAAGAAATCTACCTGCCGACTGACCAATTACAATGGTAACACTATAGTCACAAGAGGATCCTGCTGTCTCATTGTTAGAAATAGCGACATTGAAATGGCAATCGGCTTTGAGATAGTGGAAGATGATAAGTCATTGCTAATTGGGGTGGGCGCTTGTGAAAAATCACACCTAGTTGAAAGGGTTCACTTCACCAAGACTTTGACTGACCAACATGAAGAGCCAGGGAAAGACTTAGTGGCGAATACTTTATTCCGAGTTACCACTGATGCTGACAGATACAGAGATATGTATATAGTGGAAGCTCAAGCCTCATTCATTGCCGAGATACTTCCAGTGTCTGACCGAAAACTACCAATCATCAAAGCCGAAACAGAAAAGGATTGGATGCTCCAGAGGGTGATGACATATCTGAAAGGAGGATGGTCCAGTGGATGTCGCACCGCCTTTCGAAGTATAAAAGATGATCTTACCACAATAGATGGTTTCCTGCTCAAACAAGATGGGATAGTGATACCTGCAAGTCTCCGTCAAGGAATTCTGCAGCAGATTCGCATGGGTCATCAGGGTATAAAAACGTGACTGCTTAGACAATCAGCATATTGGCCTGGAATCAACAGAGATGTTGATCAATATGTGCAAGGATGCACAATCTGCCAGGTGCATCAGCCTGTGCAGTGCAGAGAAAGTATGGAAGAAACTGAACTCATCACCAATCCATGGATCAAAGTTGGTGTGAATTTGTTTGACTTTAAAGGTCGTGACTATCTAGTCATCATTGACTATTACTCCAACTACCCCGAGGTGATGATGCTGAATGATTCGACAGCGAGATCTGTAATGCATGTAGCAAATTCAATTTTTGCTTGCCATGGGATACCTTTACACGTTGTCTCTGACAATGGTCCCTGTTTCTCAAGCTGGGAGTGGGCACAGTTTATTTTTCTAAATCTAGAGTACCCAATTCATTTTATCCGATTAAGGGGCAATTTAGCGTGGCCAATCCACCTAGCCTGCACATCTTTGGGTTGTGGGGGCGAAACCCACGCAAACACGGGGTGAATGTGCAAACTCTTTCCAAGAGCCAGTGCAGACTCTATGGGCCGAATGGCCTCCTTCTGCACTGTAAATTCTATGACCTATGAACTCCACACGGACAGTGACCCAGAGCCGGGATCGATGCTGGGACCTCGGCGCCGGGAGACAGCAGTACTAACCACTGAGCCGCCGTGCTGCCCTGGGAGTGGACCCCGTTTGCAGAGAAGTACAACTTCAATCATGTCACATCAAGCCCATGCTATCCTCAATCATATGGCAAAGCAGAGAATGGCATAGGAATAATCAAAAAATTATTCCATAAAGCAATCAATAATAATAAAGATCTAGAGTTGGCGTAAAGAGCAATGCCACTGTTATCTGGGTTATCACCTGCTCAGGTGCTAATGGGTAGAAGAATTCGCACCACATTACCTGAGATAACCATTCCAGGTGTGGATCAAGAGATAGACAACAGTATCACATCAAGAAAACAGAAGCAAAAAGAGGACTATGACAAACAAACAAAACCTAAAATAAAAGAAGGAGACTTTGTACGCATCAGAATCCTGATGGTGGGTGGAAACACATAGCTAAAGTTTTAAGACAAGTCATACCAAGGTGGTACTTAGTTCAGACTGAACAAGGTTCTATATTCAGACGAAACAGAAGCACATCAAACATCATGTTCCGTCTCTACCTCAGAATATTACTGGCCCAGATAACATCTTCAAGGACATTGACTTTCCCAATCCTTACTTGACACCAATGCAGCAAAAAGACACGGAAGAGGAATCGCGTACTTTGAAGACACCGTTGAGAAGATCAACAGGAAAGAGGAGACCACCAGACAGGTTAAATTTGTGATGACTGTAATAATTATTCATTTTCATCAACAAAGTGATGTAACATTATTTGAAAATGAATGTGCAAATTGATAACACGTTTATGATCAATACTAGCTAATGTATTGTTGAAAGAAAAATATTACAACCAAAGTTGACAATAAATTTTCATTTATAAAGAAAGGGGGATGTGGTATTATCATAAATGTAAGAACTGCAAGGATTAATTAAATGTCTGGAACAGCCACTAGAGGGAGCTACAATTACAAGTATATAAGACATTGCTGCTAAGCCTTGTGGGGGAGAGAAGTGAAGGGGTTAGCTAGAGCATAGACTGAAGGAAAGATAGTGTGAGTAAGAGCAGATCCTAGTTTATAATAGTGTAGAGATTAGTTGTAGATGATTGTAGTTTATATGTTAATAATCAACTGTGTATTATTTAGGAGTATGTGTCGAATTCAAATTAGTAATGTTAATAAATTTATAGCTTTGTTCAAGTACAAGCTATTTTGTGGTCTTTGTGAACACTACTCCAATGTCATGTGAGAGTACCTTTAAGAAATGAGTGTTTATAAATGGGTGTGTATATAAATATCTGTAGTGAGTACCTTGAAGAAATGGGTGTTTATTACTGCAGTGATGTCAAAGAGTGGGTGGAACTGGGCTGTCTGTCAGCTTTTTACTTTCGTTTTAGGCTGTTTCCTGCAGTTTTAGTTTTGTTGGATAGCTGCAGTCACAGCCAGAAGGTGTATTAGAGTCTACCTCTAATCTAAAGAATGTAAATCGATCCTTTAGTGATTTAAAACTAATAACTGCTCGCAATAGTGACTTTAACCTGATGTGCTTCTGTTTAAAGGTTTTTTTTAAACTCTTCTGTTACGGATTACTTAGTGTTGTATTCTTTGGGGGTTGTATTTGAATTGATGGTTGCTAAGATGTTCACTGTTTGTTTGAAAAAGGTGAACTTGAGTTCATAGACTAAACATTGTTTTGCTTTTGAAAAATACTTTTCTATTTCTGTTGTACCACACCTGTAGAGTGGGCCGTGTGCTCCCCACACCACAATCTATTAAAAGTTGTGGGTCAGGTAAGTTCCATGATACACTTTGTGGTTCTCTAAACCCTGGCCCAGAACACCAACCACCCTGAATTTAGCAACGCAAAGAGCACGGCACCCACACCGTGAGCCTGATCAGGTTTTACAACATCTGGTGATCACCGTTGCTGAGAATAAATTTTGGTTCCAGGTTTTTACTAATTCAACTACTTTCCGAGCTTGGATTACAACACTATTGTAACTCAACCTCACTCCCCTTTCTTCTGCACGTTCTCCTCGTGTCTGGGTGGGTTTCCTCCGGGTGCTCCAGTTTCCTCCCACAAGTCCCGAAAGACATGCTTGTTAGGTGAATTAGACATTCTGAATTCTCCCTCTGTGTACCCGAACAGGCGCCGGAATGTGGCGACTAGGGGCTTTTCACAGTAACTTCATTGCAGTGTTAATGTAAGCCAATTTGTAACAATAAAGATTACAGTCTTTCTTGCTGCCTCATCTCCATTTCTCTCTCTCGCTCCATCTCACACTCTCTCTCTCTTTCACATTGTCTTGTGCTCTGACTATCCCTTTCTCTTGCTTTATATGTCTCCCCATCTTTGTATCTCTGCATATCTCTCACTTTGTCTGTCTGTCTGTCTGTCTCTCCCTCTGACTCCCTCTCTCTCATTCTCTTTATGTCTGCCTGTCCTAGTCCCTCCCTACCCCCCCACCCCTCACTCTCCCTACCCATCTGCCTGTTTCTGCCTCCCTCTGTCTCTTTCGCTCTGCCTCACTCTGTCTATCCCCCGTCTCTATCTCATTCAGTCTTTCAGCTTTACCCCAGTTTTGTCACTCTGTATTTCTCTCACACTCTCTTGTTTGTCTCTTTTTCTCTCTGTCTCTATCTCTGAGTTTATTTTTAGTGCTATATTTCTCTCGCTGTCTCCCCCTCTGTCTCTTTCTCTCCATCTCTCAGTCTCCGTCTCTTCCTCTCCCTCCAGCTCTCTCTCACACTGTCTAGCTCCATCTGTTTTTGTCTCACTCTGTCAGCTCCTGTTTAACACTATATGTCTCTGTATCTCTCCACCTGCTTGCCTGTCTCTCCCTCTCCTTGTCTGTCTCTTCCTCTCTTTTTCTGTCTGTCCGTGTCTCCCTTTTCCCCGTATCTCTCTCTCTCCCTATCTATCTCCCTCACTCTCCGTCTTGCTCCTTCTCCCTGTCTCTCTCTCTCCCTGTCTCTCTCGTTTTGTTTGTCTTTTTCTTCGTCTGTCGTTTTCTCTCCCCACGTCTCTCTCTCTCTCTCTCTCTCTTTCTCACTCACTCTCTGGTGTTAGTGATTCTATTTCTGGAAAGTAACACCCTTCGGACAGAACGAGGAAGTTGTGCACAAAGTCACACAGAATGAAAAGCCCCACGAAAATGTCTGTGAGTGTGGTGATCTATTACAGTCTCCATCCCGACTACAAAATCAAAATGGTGGATTTGCTAATCCAGTCGCCCTGGCCTTTAGTGGACCGTTCTGGACCCACGTTGCCTCATCAAGGAGGAAGGAGACCGTCAGGGCCCTGTCCAGGGCCTGACCATTTTCAGCTGCCTCTTAAATATCTTCCCACCATCAGAAAGTGAGGAGGAAGTTCCAGTAATACTGGTACCAGCTGGAGCCAATTCCAAAGGGGGAAATGAGAACTGATTTTCAAGTAGAAAACGGCAGTTAATACTGATGATGATACCAGGCCAGCAGGACAGGCCAGTGTTGATAGTGATATGTCTGGTACTGGTCAGAACTGGTTATTTTCCAGCCTATCTGCTGTTTCTTATCGTTTTGCATTTATTTTTAGTGCTTATGCATTTATTAATCGTATTCATTACTGTGCAGACTTGAGCATCAACTTGTCAATAACTCATCCATCCAAAGTGTTTTTTGGTGGACAATCGCTGATAATTGCACAATGTTCAACACCATTCGCGACTCCTCCGACACTGAAGCAGTCCGTGTCCAAATGTGTCAAGACCTGGACAATATCCAGGCTTGGGCTGACAAGTGGCAAGTTACATTCGTGCCTGATGCACGATCAATTGCACGAAAGACTCAGATTGGTACAACTGTGGCTTTATTGCAGTCAGATGCGTGGCCTCCTGCTGCGGCTGGCGAAATGGCTGATCAGGAGGAGGACACGCATATTTATACTCCTCCTACTGGGCGGAGCCAGCCGGCAGGGGCTACCGGCGAACCTGTAGTACAGGTCCTACCGTACATCCCCTAATACAGGTGCACAGTGGTTCACCACAGTGCCAAACAAGTGCCAGGCAATGTCCATCTCCTACAAGAGAGGATCTAACCGCTGCCCCTTGTCATTCAATGGCATTGCCATCGCTGAACCCCCACAATCAACATCCTGGGGGGGCGACCATTGATCAGAAATTGAATTGGACTAAACATATAAATACTGTGGCTACCAGAGCAGGTCAAAGGCTGGGAATCCTGGGTGGAGTAACGCACCTCCTGACCATCCCAAAGCTTGTCCATCACCTACACGGCCAAGTCAGGAGTGTGATGGAATACTCTCCACTTGCCTAGATGAGTGCAGCTCCAACAACACTCAAGAAGCTCGACACCATCCAGGACAAAGCGTGATCGGCACCCCTTTCATAAACATTCACTCCCTCCACCACCAACCCACATCTGCAGCCTGATGGACCGTCTGCAACAGTGATTTTCAAACTTTTTTTTTCCCGGGTGCACTTTTACCAATTGGTCCACCTTCTGGACCCACGTCAGGTGCGCTTACCCAGTCTATCCTGAGACAAGACAGTGTCAGGGACACTAACGTTTTCTTCCCCCGAAGGGAGAGAAAGAATATCATCTAGTTTTCTTGCTTAACCCGGTGCTGTACCTGTCCTGGGAGTGTTTGATGGGGACAGTGTAGAGGGAGCTTTACTCTGTATCTAACCCTGTGCTGTACCTGTCCTGGGAGTGTTTGATGGGGACAGTGTAGTGGGAGCTTTACTCTGTATCTAACCCCGTGCTGTACCTGTCCTGGGAGTGTTTGATGGGGACAGTGTAGTGGGAGCTTTACTCTGTATCTAACCCCGTGCTGTACCTGTCCTGGGAGTGTTTGATGGGTACAGTGTAGAGGGAGCTTTACTCTGTATCTAACCCCGTGCTGTACCTGTCCTGGGAGTGTTTGATGGGGACAGTGTAGAGGGAGCTTTACTCTGTATCTAACCCCGTGCTGTACCTGTCCTGGGAGTGTTTGATGGGGACAGTGTAGAGGGAGCTTTACTCTGTATCTAACCCCGTGCTGTATCTGTCCTGGGAGTGTTTGATGGGGACAGTGTAGTGGGAGCTTTACTCTGTATCTAACCCCGTGCTGTACCTGTCCTGGGAGTGTTTGATGGGGACAGTGTAGAGGGAGCTTTACTCTGTATCTAACCCCGTGCTGTACCTGTCCTGGGAGTGTTTGATGGGGACAGTGTAGTGGGAGCTTTACTCTGTATCTAACCCCGTGCTGTACCTGTCCTGGGAGTGTTTGATGGGTACAGTGTAGAGGGAGCTTTACTCTGTATCTAACCCCGTGCTGTACCTGTCCTGGGAGTGTTTGATGGGGACAGTGTAGAGGGAGCTTTACTCTGTATCTAACCCCGTGCTGTACCTGTCCTGGGAGTGTTTGATGGGGACAGTGTAGAGGGAGCTTTACTCTGTATCTAACCCCGTGCTGTATCTGTCCTGGGAGTGTTTGATGGGGACAGTGTAGTGGGAGCTTTACTCTGTATCTAACCCCGTGCTGTACCTGTCCTGGGATTGTTTGATGGGGACAGTGTAGAGGGAGCTTTACTCTGTATCTAACCCCGTGCTGTACCTGTCCTGGGAGTGTTTGATGGGGACAGTGTAGAGGGAGCTTTACTCTGTATCTAACCCCGTGCTGTACCTGTCCTGGGAATGTTTGATGGGGACAGTGTAGAGGGAGCTTTACTCTGTATCTAACCCTGTGCTGTACCTGTTCTGGAAGTGTTTGATGGGGACAGTGTAGTGGGAGCTTTACTCTGTATCTAACCCCGTGCTGTACCTGTCCTGGGAGTGTTTGATGGGGACAGTATGATGGAGGTTACTGTATAATTACTATGCTCTGCCCCAGACTGCCCTGTGGGTTTGTGTGAGATGTGATGCATTTCCGCTCATTCTCACCGGCTGCTGGATACAGCGCTGCACTGTACTGAGAGGCAAGTGGAAAGACTGGTGCCCAAGCTGTGGTCAGAGGCAGAGAATTGGAATTGATTACTATCTGATGTGAGGGTCACTTCCTCTCCAGGCCCCACTCCTGTCTGCAGCATCAAATGAATGCAGTTCCTCCGAGATGAAGTGACACACATCTCACGCTCTTGGCATTGGCCCAAATCTTTAACCATCAACGTTCCCGGTCTCCCCACCCACCCACCCACCCACCCACCCAATCTCAGCAACTCTGGCAGCATCTGTAGGGAGAGAAAAGAGCTCACGTTTCGAGTCCGATGACTCTTTGTCAAAGCCCTCAATTTAACATCTACATTAAATGGCATGCAATACATTCTCTGCATTTCTTCTGTGACAGAGCAGCACTTCCTCAGTACTGACCCTTTGACAGTGCAGCTCTCCCTCAGTACTGACCCTCTGACAGTGCAGCGCTCCCTCAGTACTGACCCTCTGACAGTGCAGCACTCCCTCAGTACTGACCCTCTGACAGTGCTCCACTCCCTCAGTACTGACACTCTGACAGAGCAGCACTCCCTCAGTACTGACCCTCTGACAGTGCAGCACTCCCTCAGTACTGACCCTCCGACAGTGCAGCACTCCCTCAGTACTGACCCTCTGACAGTGCAGCACTCCCTCAGTACTGACCCTCCGACAGTGCAGCACTCCCTCAGTACTGACCCTCTGACAGTGCAACGCTCCCTCAGTACCGACCCTCTGACAGTGCAGCACTCCCTCAGTACTGACCCTCTGACAGTGCAGCACTCCCTCAGTACTGACCCTCTGACAGTGCAGCACTCCCTCAGTACTGACCCTCTGACAGTGCAGCGCTCCCTCAGTACTGACCCTCTGACAGTGCAGCGCTCCCTCAGCACTGACCCTCTGACAGTGCAGTGCTCCCTCAGTACTGACCCTCTGACAGTGCAGCGCTCCCTCAGTACTGACCCTCTGACAGTGCAGCACTCCCTCAGTACTGAACCTCTGACAGTGCAGCACTCCCTCAGTACTGACCCTCTGACAGTACAGCACTCCCTCAGTACTAACCCTCTGACAGTACAGCACTCCTCGGTACGGACTCTTTGGAAGAGCAGTTCAAACTACTTGACTCCTGAAGTCTGAAATAATTTTAATTTTGTCGTGTGATGGGAGCATTCCTTGCCCATCCGTAATTGACTCTTGTGTAGGTGGTGGTGAGCTGCCTTGAATCACTGTAGTACATGTGGTTTAGGTACACCCCCAGTGCTGTTAGGGAGTTGTTGAGTGACTTGGAGGGGAACCTCCAGGTGGTGGGGTTCCCAGGTATCTGCTGCTCTTGCCCTTCTAGATGGTAGTGGTTGTGGGTTTGGAAGGTGCTAAGGAACCTTGGTGAGTTATTGCAGTGCCTCTTGTAGACGGTACACACGGCTGTTACTGGTCGTCGGTGGTGGAGAGAATGACTGTTTGTGGAAGGAGGAGCAATCAAGCAGGGCTGCTTTGTCCTGGACGGTGTCGAGTGGAGAGTATTCCGTTACACTCTTGTCTTGTGCCTTGTCCATGGGATGGGGGATAGACTTTGGCCGGGGGGGGGGGGGGGGGGGGGGGGGGGGGTTGAGGAGGTGAGTTACTTGCCGCAGGATTCCCAGCCTCTGGCCTGTTCTGGTAGCCACAGTATTAATATGACTAGCCCAGTTCAATTTCTGCTCAATGCTAATGGCCAGGATGTTTAGTGTGGGGGATTCAGCGATGGTAATGCCATTGAATATCAAAGCACGATGGTTGTACCTTATTGGATATAATAATCTTTATTTGTGTCACAAGTAGGCTCACATTAACACTGTAATGAAGTTACTGTGAAAATCCCTAGTCGCCACATTCCGGCTCCTGTTCGGGTACACAGAGGGAGAATTCAGAATGTCCAATTCACCTAACAGCACGTCTTTCGGGACTGGAGGAGGAAGAAACCGGAGCACCCGGAGGAAACCCACGCAGACACGGGGAGAACGTACAGACTCTGCACAGAGTGACCCAAGCCGGGAATTGAACCGGACACCCTGGAGCTGTGAAGCCACAGTGCTAACCACCGTGCTACCATGCAGCCCACATGGTCTTTGCCCAGCCCTGGCGTGGTGTGAATGTTACTCGTCACTTGTCAGCCCAAGCCTGGATATTGTCCAGGTCTTAAACTTCAAATTTGAATTTTAAAGTGGTCATCGGGCAGGGAGGGGGTTGGGCCGACATGGCGACCTCTGACATCGGCATTGCATAGAGCCCCCCACCCCCCCCCCCCCCATCCCCTGAAAACCTCTCCAACCCCGCCGGCCATCGAGTTTCCAATTCTGACACCAATTATTTTGCAACGGCAGGGTTATTAGAGAAGGAACAGCCATTTTGACAAGTTAACCCCAATCACCACTTCTTAAAATAAACAGCCAACCATGTTCAGGTCAACTTCCTTTTTGATCACTTACTCTCGCCCGCTTTAGCTTTCCGTCGAGTTGACAACATTCTCGCTTTTTAAAGCTACACGAGGAAGATTTGCAATCTTGCGTCCGAGAAAGAGGTCATATTTTTCTCTCGGTCGGTGACCATGCGCTGGCTCCAGCATCCATTTCCTCCATTCGGCCCATCATGTCCATGCTAGCTCATTGTAAAGAGCTCCCCAATTAATTCCACCCCTTCACTCTTCTCCTCCCCCCCCCCCCCCCCCCCGTGTAAATTTGCCCCCTTCCAGTGTTTCTCCCATTTGGGGCAGCACGGTAGCATTGTGGATAGCACAATCGCTTCACAGCTCCAGGGTCCCAGGTTCGATTCCCGGCTTGGGTCACTGTCTGTGCGGAGTCTGCACATCCTCCCCGTGTGCGCGTGGGTTTCCTCCGGGTGCTCCGGTTTCCTCCCACAGTCCAAAGATGTGCAGGTTAGGTGGATTGGCCATGATAAATTGCCCTTAGTGTCCAAAATTGCCCTTAGTGTTGGATGGGGTTACTGGATTATGTGGATAGGGTGGAGGTGTTGTCCTTGGGTAGGGTGCTCTTTCCAAGAGCCGGTGCAGACTCGATGGGCCGAATGGCCTCCTCCTGCACTGTAAATTCTATGAAATACTCCCCCTTTCTGGAAGTTCCTATTGAGTCTGCTCCCACCGCCCTTTCAGACAGAACCTTCCAGATCACAACAACTCTCTGTGTAAAAACATTTCTCCTCATCCTCATCTCCCCCTCTGCTTCTTTTACTGATTCTCTTCAATCTGTGTCCCTCTGGTTCCCCACCCTCCTGTCACTGGGAACACTCCCTCCTTCTTTAAGGGCAGCACGGTAGCATTTGGGGGCAGCAGGGTAGCATAGTGGTTAGCATAAATGCTTCACAGCTCCAGGTCCCATGTTCGATTCCCGGCTGGGTCACTGTCTGTGCGGAGTCTGCACGTCCTCCCCGTGTGTGCGTGGGTTTCCTCCGGGTGCTCCGGTTTCCTCCCACAGTCCAAAGAGGTGCGGGTTAGGTGGATTGGCCATGCTAAATTGCCCGTAGTGTCCTAATAAAAGTAAGGTTAAGGGGGGAGGGTTGTTGGGTTACGGGTATAGGGTGGATGCGTGGGTTTGAGTAGGGTGATCATGGCTCGGCACAACATCGAGGGCCGAAGGGCCTGTTCTGTGCTGTACTGTTCTATGTTATAGAATTATAGAACAGTACAGCACAGAACAGGCCCTTCGGCCCTCGATGTTGTGCCGAACAATGATCACCCTACTTAAACCCACGTAACCCGTATACCCATAACCCAACAATTAACCTTACACTACGGGCAATTTAGCATGGCCAATCCACCTAACCCGCACATCTTTGGACTGTGGGAGGAAACCGGAGCACCCGGAGGAAACCCACGCACACACGGGGAGGACGTGCAGACTCCACACAGACAGTGACCCAGCCGGGAATCGAACCTGGGACCCTGGAGCTGTGAAGCATTGATGCTAACCACCATGCTACCGTGAGGCCCCTTTACTCCATCTGAACACTGACCGTCTCGATTCAACCCCCCCCCACCCCCACCCCCCCACCCAACCATCTCTGCTGGAAGGAGAAGAACCCCAGCTTCTCCAGTCTCTGTTTACCTCGCACCTTCCCGGGCTCTTTATGGGGACGTGCCAAAACAGAATTTGACACGTGCTTCCTCAGAAGGCAGGTGGGGCAGCGAACCGACAGCTCGGTCAATGGAGCTGCTTCAAAGGAGAGTCTGAGGAGGAGGAGAAGGTTAGTGAGTGGTGGAAGGGTTTGGGGAGGGGATCCCAGAGTTTAGGTCCCAGGCAGCTGAAGGCACGCCCGCCAATAGCGGGGCGATGGGAATGGGCTGATGGTCACCAGGCTGGAATCGGAGAAACTCGGAGATCCCGGGGGGGGGTTACAGTGATAGGGAGGGTTGTAGGGGCTGGAGGATGTGACACAGATAGGGAGGGTTGTAGGGGCTGGAGGAGGTTACAGAGATAGGGAGGGTTGTAGGGGCTGGAGGATGTTACAGAGATAGGGAGGGTTGTAGGGGCTGGAGGAGGTTACAGAGATAGGGAGGGTTGTAGGGGCTGGAGGAGGTTACAGACATGAGGGGGTTGTAGGGGCTGGAGGAGGTTACAGAGATAGGGAGAGTTGTAGGGACTGGAGGAGGTTACAGAGATAGGGAGGGTTGTAGGGGCTGGAGGATGTTACAGAGATAGGGAGAGTTGTAGAGGCTGTAGAGGCTGGAGAGGGTTACAGAGATAGGGAGGGTTGATGGGGCTGGAGGAGGTTACAGAGATAGGGAGGGTTGATGGGGCTGGAGGAGGTTACAGAGATAGGGAGGGTTGTAGTGACTGGAGGAGGTTACAGAGATAGGGAGGGTTGTAGAGGCTGGAGGAGGTTACAGAGATAGGGAGGGTTGTAGGGACTGGAGGAGGTTACAGAGATAGAGAGGGTTGTAGAGGCTGGAGGAGGTTACAGAGATAGGGAGGGTTGTAGGGGCTGGAGGAGGTTACAGAGATAGGGAGGGTTGTAGGGGCTGGAGGAGGTTACAGAGATAGGGAGGGATGTAGGGCTGGAGGATGTTACAGAGATAGGGAGAGTTGTAGAGGCTGTAGAGGCTGGAGAGGGTTACAGAGATAGGGAGGGTTGATGGGGCTGGAGGAGGTTACAGAGATAGGGAGGGTTGATGGGGCTGGAGGAGGTTACAGAGATAGGGAGGGTTGTAGTGACTGGAGGAGGTTACAGAGATAGGGAGGGTTGTAGAGGCTGGAGGAGGTTACAGAGATAGGGAGGGTTGTAGGGACTGGAGGAGGTTACAGAGATAGAGAGGGTTGTAGAGGCTGGAGGAGGTTACAGAGATAGGGAGGGTTGATGGGGCTGGAGGAGGGTTACAGAGATAGGGAGGGTTGGAGAGGCTGGAGGAGGTTACAGATAGGGAGGATTGTAGGGGCTGGAGGGGGTTACAAAGATAGGGACAATTTTAATAATTTTTCCTCGTGTCACACATTAGACTCACATAAACACTGCAATGAAGTTACTGTGAAAAGCCCCTAGTCGCCACATTCCGGCGCCTGTTCAGGTACACGGAGGGAGAATTCAGAATGTCCAATTCACCTAACCTACGCGTCTTTTCAGACTTTGTGGGAGGAAACCGGAGCATCCGGAGGCAACCCACGCAGACACGGGGAGAGCATGCAGACTCTGAACAGGCAGTGACCCAAGCCGGCTCCTGGCTCTGTGAAGCAACATTGCTAACCACTGTGCTACCATGCTGCCTGGAAGGGGGTTAGAGATAGGGAGGGATGTAGGGGCTAGAGATTACAGAGATAGAGAGGGTTGTAGGGGCTGGAGGAGGTTACAGAGATGGGGAGGGTTGTAGGGACTGGAGGAGGTTACAGAGATAGGGAGGGTCGTAGGGGCTGGAGGAGGTTACAGAGATAGGGAGGGTTGTAGGGACTGAACATAGAACATAGAACAGTACAGCACAGAACAGGCCCTTCGGCCCTCGATGTTGTGCCGAACAATGA
This sequence comes from Scyliorhinus canicula, assembly GCF_902713615.1. NCBI lineage: Eukaryota > Metazoa > Chordata > Chondrichthyes > Carcharhiniformes > Scyliorhinidae > Scyliorhinus > Scyliorhinus canicula. The sequence goes on from NC_052151.1 coordinate 201,029,282, forward strand.
TCACCCCACTTAAACCCACGTAACCCGTAACCCAACAATCCCCCCATTAACCTTACACTACGGGCAATTTAGCATGGCCAATCCACCTAACCCGCACATCTTTGGACTGTGGGAGGAAACCGGAGCACCCGGAGGAAACCCACGCGCACACGGGGAGGACGTGCAGACTCCACACAGACAGTGACCCAGCCGGGAATCGAACCTGGGACCCTGGAGCTGTGAAGCATTGATGCTAACCACCATGCTACCGTGAGGCCCCTGGTTGTAGGGCTGGAGGAGGTTACAGAGATAGGGAGGGTTGTAGGGACTGAGAGAGGTGACAGAGATAGGGAGGGTTGTAGGGACTGAGAGAGGTGACAGAGATAGGGAGGGTTGTAGAGGCTGGAGGGGGTTACAGAGATTGGGAGGGTTGCAAAGTCTGGAGGGGGTTACAGAGATAGGGACAATTTTAATCATAATTATTACTAGTGTCACACATTCGACTCACATTAACACTGCAATGAAGTTACTGTGAAAAGCCCCTAGTCGCCACATTCCGGTGCATGTTCGTGTACACTGAGGGAGAATTCAGAATGTCCAATTCACCTAACAGCACGTCTTTCGGGACATGAGAGGAGGAAACTGGAGCACCCGGAGGAAACCCACGCAGACACAGGGAGAACGTGCAGACTCCGCATAGACAGTGATTCATGCCTTGTCCTGGCTCTGTGAAGCAACATTGCTAACCAGTGTGTTACCATGCTGCCTGTAAGGGGGTTAGAGATAGGGAGGGATGTAGGGGCTGGAGGAGGCTACAGAGATAGGGAGGATTGTCGGGGCTGGAGGAGGTGACAGAGATAGGGAGGGTTGTAGGGGCTGGAGGAGGTTACAGAGATAGGGAGGGTTGTAGGGACTGGAGGAGGTGACAGAGATAGGGAGGGTTGTAGGGGGTGGAGGAGGTTACAGAGATAGGGAGGGATGTAGGGGCTGGAGGAGGTTACAGAGATAGGGAGGGTTGTAGGGACTGGAGGAGGCTACAGAGTTAGGGAGGGTTGTAGGGGCTGGAGGAGGTTACAGAGATAGGGAGGGTTGTAGGGGCTGGAGGAGGTTACAGAGATAGGGAGGGTTGTAGTGGCTGGAGGAGGTTACAGAGATAGGGAGGGTTGCAGGGTCTGGAGGAGGTTACAGAGATAGGGAGGGTTGTGGGGGCTGGAGGAGGTTACAGAGATAGGGAGGTTGTAGGGGCTGGAGGAGGTTACAGAGATAGGGAGGGTTATAGGGGTTGGAGGAGGTTACAGAGATAGGGAGGGTTGTAGCGACTGGTGGAGGTTACAGGGATAGGGAGGGTTGTAGGGGCTGGAGGAGGTTACAGAGATAGGGAGGGTGAAAGGACCATGGAGGGATTTGAAAATTGAGGCGTTGCCGGATGAGGAGTAAATAGGTCCAGTCCGAGTGTGACCATCAGCATTTCTGGGAACTGAAGACATTAGTGATATCTCGAGGTTGGCCACATTCTAATAAAACCCTTATCGTGTGTTGATAAATTAACACTGGAAAGGGAAGGGGGTGGGGTGGTGAGAATTGGAATGGGTTTCGTGGGAGAGGTGCTGGGCCTTGCGGGAGATTAAGAAATGGAAAAAGAAATAATCAGGAAATAAGGAAATGAATGACCCACCTGCTGGCACCACCTGAAGCAGGAGGAACAGGGTCCAGATGTACTGCATGGCTGTCTCCTTCCACTGTCCCTCCGCAGAACAATCTCACACACTCTGTACTGTACAAGCTGCAGCCTGCCTTGTGTCAGTACAGGAGGAAGTACTCACACAGTGGACCTTACAAAGGGAGAGTGTGGTCAGAGTTTCAGGAAGTGGAAGAGAGAGACAGATACATATTGAAAGTCAAGAGTGGGGAAAGAGGGCCAGGGGAGTAAAGAATGGGACTGGTCGGGGAGTAGGATAGGGGCAATGGAAAGGTGGAGAGAGAGCGCGGGGCCAGAGGGGGTAGAAAAGAGAGAGAGAGAGCAGAGAGGGGAGGGAGAGAGCAGAGAGCAGAGGGGAGAGAGCAGAGGGGAGAGAGCAGAGGGGAGAGGGCAGAGGGCAGAGGGCAGAGGGCAGAGGGCAGAGGGCAGAGGGCAGAGGGCAGAGCGCAGAGGGCAGAGGGCAGAGCGCAGAGGGCAGAGCGCAGAGCGCAGAGCGCAGAGGGCAGAGCGCAGAGGGCAGAGCGCAGAGGGCAGAGCGCAGAGGGCAGAGCAGAGGGCAGAGCAGAGGGCAGAGCAGAGGGCAGAGCAGAGGGCAGAGCAGAGGGCAGAGCAGAGGGCAGAGCAGAGGGCAGAGCAGAGGGCAGAGCAGAGGGCAGAGCAGAGGGCAGAGCAGAGGGCAGAGCAGAGGGCAGAGCAGAGGGCAGAGCAGAGGGCAGAGCAGAGGGCAGAGCAGAGGGGAGAGCAGAGGGGAGAGCAGAGGGGAGAGCAGAGGGGAGAGCAGAGGGGAGAGCAGAGGGGAGAGCAGAGGGGAGAGCAGAGGGGAGAGCAGAGGGGGAGAGCAGAGGGGAGAGAGGGAGCAGAGGGGAGAGCAGAGGGGAGAGCAGAGGGGAGAGCAGAGGGGAGAGCAGAGGGGAGAGCAGAGGGGAGAGCAGAGGGGAGAGCAGAGGGGAGAAGGAGAGCAGAGGGGAGAGGGCAGAGCAGAGGGGACAAGGAGAGCAGAGGGGACAAGGAGAGCAGAGGGGACAAGGAGAGCAGAGGGACAAGGAGAGCAGAGGGGACAAGGAGAGCAGAGGGGACAAGGAGAGCAGAGGGGACAAGGAGAGCAGAGGGGACAAGGAGAGCAGAGGGGACAAGGAGAGCAGAGGGGACAAGGAGGGCAGAGGGGAGAGGGCAGAGCAGAGGGGAG
>NC_052151.1:201032645-201071806 GCF_902713615.1 Scyliorhinus canicula
CCCCTCGCCCCACACCTCCCCCCTCCCTTGCCCCATACCTCCCCCCTCGCCCCATACCTCCCCCTCCCTCGCCCCATACCTCCCCCCTCCCTCGCCCCATACCCCCCTCCCTCCCTCGCCCCATACCCCCCTCCCTCCCTCGCCCCATACCTCCCCTCGCCCCATACCTCCCCCTCCCTTGCCCCATACCTCCCCCCTCACCCCATATCTCCCCCCTCGCCCCATTCCTCCCCCTCGCCCCACACCTCCCCCCGTCCCACACCTCCCCCCACAGCACACCTCCCCCAACATCACCCCCTCCCCCTAACTCCCCACTCTGCCCCACCTCCTCTCACCCACTCCCCTCTCCCCCACTCCCCTCTCCCCATCCTCTCTCCCCTGCCCCTCATCTCCCCCTCCACCTCGCCCTCCTCTCTCCCCCTCCCCTCCTCTCTCCCCCTCCCCCTTCCCCCTCTTCTCTCCCCCTCCCCCCTTCCCCCTCCTCTTTTCTGCTCCAACTCTCTCTATGGTCCTTCTCCCCCTCCGCTCTCGTCCCCTCTCCGCTCCCACTCTCTCTCTGATCCCTCTCCCCTCTCCTCTCCCCCTCTCCACTCCACACTCTCTGTAGTCCCTCTCCCCCTCCTCACATCCCTCTATCCCGCCATAGTGAAACAAATACACTGACCTCATTCCTCACCTCCACAGGCTGCAGTTGGCTGGGATGAGGATTTCCCGCCCACCCCTCTCACTGGGACGGTACAAAATGATCAAACACAAACTGGATCGGGGAAATGAGGAGAATCCAAAAAGGTAGGTCAGGGTGGGGGATGGGGCGGTTCAGGGCGGGGGATGGGGCGGTTCAGGGCGGGGGATGGGGCGGTTCAGGGCGGGGGATTGGGCGGTTCGGGGAGGGGGGTGGGACGGTTCAGGGCGGGGGATGGGGTGGTTCAGGCCGGGGGATGGGGCGGTTCAGGGCGGGGGGTGGGGCGGTTCAGGGCAGGGGATGGGGCGGTTCAGGGCGGGGGATGGGACGGTTCAGGGCGGGGGATGGGGCGCTTCAGGGCGGGGGATGGGACGGTTCAGGGCAGGGGATGGGGCGGTTCAGGGCGGGGGATGGGACGGTTCAGGACGGGGGATGGGGCAGTTGGGGGCGGGGGATGGGGCAGTTCGGGGCGGGGGGGTGGGGCAGTTCAGGACGGGGGATGGGGCGGTTCAGGGCGGGGGATGGGGCGCTTCAGGGCGGGGGATGGGACGGTTCAGGGCGGGGGATGGGGCGGTTCAGGGCGGGGGATGGGGCGGTTCGGGGCGGGGGATGGGGCGGTTCAGGGCAGGGGATGGGGCGGTTCAGGGCGGGGGATGGGGCGGTTCAGGGCGGGGGATGGGGCGGTTCAGGGCAGGGGTTGGGACGGTTCAGGGCGGGGGATGGGGCGGTTCAGGGCGGGGGATGGGGCGGTTCAGGGCGGGGGATGGGGCGGTTCAGGGTGGGAATGGGGTGGTTCGGGGCGTGTCGCGTCTTTTCGTCCGACGTCACTTCGTCCAACGACATTTTGTCCACGTCTTTTGGTCCAACGTCTTTTTGTCCGCCCGTCTTTTGGTCCAACGTCACTTCGTCCAATTATCCAATTACAAATTAACTCCGTATAAAACCATTTAATTGATAAAATGCAAGTACAATACAGCAAGTGAATTTAGTTGCTAAAATGCAAGTAATTGATAAAATGCAAGTAAAATGCAAGTTGAAAAATGCAGTTTTAAAATCTAAAAATGCAGTTAAAAAATCTAAAAGTTTACTAATTACTTCAAATTCCCGAAATTACTTAAAATTGATGTAAATTGTAAGCAACATTCCTCAAGAAATCAATTTTTGTTGTAGAATCATATTCAACGGCCAATCTTTTGATGCGTTCAGTTATTTTCTTATATCGCGTACATGAAGTCGACTGATCTCCCCGAAGAATTTGAGCCTTTTTGCCTATTATGAACCCTTCCTCTTCCTTCAGAGTTTTGATTAACCTCCAGATATTCAAATGAGCTCCACCCGCCGAACGCTTTATGGCAGAATGAAACCCCTCAGCAGCATTATTTGTTCTCGGTAGATCTTGTAGAACACGCTGATTAACATTCCATACAGCTGTCGGGAATGTAGGTGTTTCACTCCTTCGTCTGGCACCACGTCCTCTCACAATGCCTATGTAAGTCAAGTCAAGTAAACGATGAATTCAGCAGGTATTTCTTCATCGTCTATCAAATAGTGGAGTGGAGTGGAGTGGTACAAGTTACAAAAAGTCAAGTTACAAAAAGTCTTAGACAAAAAAATTATTAGTAAACTTTTAGATTTTTTAACTGCAATTTCAGATTTTTAAACTGCATTTTTCAACTTGCATTTTACTTGCATTTTATCAATTACTTGCATTTTAGCAACTAAATTCACTTGCTGTATTGTACTTGCATTTTATCAATTGAATGGTTTTATACGGAGTTAATTTGTAATTGGATAATTGGACGAAGTGACGTTGGACCAAAAGACGGGCGGACAAAAAGACGTTGGACCAAAAGACGTGGACAAAGTGTCGTTGGACGAAATGACGTCGGACGAAAAGACATAGCACCGGTTCGGGGCAGGGGATGGGGCGTTTGGGGTGCAGTTCTTCAGTGGGGCCATTAAGGGAGGGGGCCATCAGAGGACAATGAGGGGAGGGGAGGCCATTGGAGGGGTGATGAGGGGGAGGCCATTGGAGGGACAATGAGGGGAGGGAAGGGGGCCTCCTGGCGAGGGACGGGGGGGCAACCGGAGTGACAATGAGGGGAGGGGGGCCATCAGAGGGATAATGAGGGGAGGGGGGGCCATCACATGGGCAGTGAAATGGGGGGCATCAGGGGCATTGATTGGGGTACTTCAGAGGTGAGGTGCTGGGAGGATGGGCCATCAGAGAGGTTGTCGGGGGGGTGGGGCCTTCAGAGAGATGTAGGGAGGGGCCATCAGAGAGGTTGTCGGGGGGGTGGGGCCTTCAGAGAGATGTAGGGAGGGGCCATCAGAGAGGTTGTCGGGGGGTGGGGCCTTCAGACAGGTGTCGGGGTGGGGATATGTTGGGGGGCAGGCCTCAGTCAGGCTGGGTCACTGTCTGGGATGTGGAAATGCCAGCTATATCTTGTGAGTTGATTGATTTACTGATAGCCCGAGGTGAGGTGAGCTTCCATTGGATTTTTCCATTGCACACCTGGTACAGGATCTACCATTGGCAAATCTGTACCCCAGAGTCGCTGGATGAGGGGAAAATTAATTACCCACTAACAATGTTCTCTCTCTCTGTCTGTCTGTCACTCTATCTCTTTTTCTCTGTGCCACACTCTCTCTCTCATTCTTCCTAACTCTCTCTTTATCTGTCATTCTGTGTTTCTCAATTTCTCTTTCTCTGCCTGTCCCTCTCCTTCTCTCTGTTCCTCCCTGTCCTCTTCGTCCCTCCATCCCTGTCGCGCGCTCTCACTCTCTCCCTGTGACTCTCTGTCCCTCCCCGTCTCCCCGTCTCTCACTCTCAGGTTTGACCTTCTCTTCAGGACCCGGAGATCGTGGAGGCAGGACGGGATGAACTCCCTGTCCTACATCACCCTGAGCCGTCAGCAAATGCCGTTGTTCACCAACATCACCGTTGACATTGGGCCAGATCCCAGCAGCAAGAGTCAGCGGGTGCCTCAAGGCCGGAAACCAAAGGGGGCAGAGGCTGGGGTAAGCGGGACCTCGAGGGGCACGTGACACCCTCTGATACGGCTGAGAGTCCAGGATGCTGCTCGATCGATCAGAAGACACTCGGAATATTTGGGAAGAGGGAGGGAGGCATGAACACTGACCTCGAGCTGTTGCCCTCTACATCTTGCGCCTTGGTAGTGGTTTGAACGTGTCTAGTGTGTGTGTGTGTGTGTGTTGGTGTGTTTATGGTGGAGGGAAATAAATGGGTACAGGAATGTTCCGTGGTGGGCGAGCAGAGTGGACATCCGAATTGCAACTCAATCTGTCAGAAAGTGAGTGAAAATGGGCAGGATATTAAATGAGGTGACGCTACACAGCTCAGCCCCAATCAACTCCCTTCTCCCTCAGAAATAGGATGAGTTGGACAATTTTATATTCAAATATTTGTAATGAAATGGTGTGGAGGATATTCTTGTGTAGGAATTGAGTGGGACTATGCTTGTATTTAACTGGAGGGGTGATTTTTGCATTTGAATTCAGTGGAGTGACGATTGTATTTGAATTGAGTTGAGCGACGATTGTATTTGGACGGAGTGGAGCGACTATTGTATTTGGATTGAGTTGGGCGATGATTGTATTTGGACTGAGTGGAGCGACGATTGTATTTGGACTGAGTGGGGCGACGATTGTATTTGAATTGAGTTCAGTGACGATTATATTTAGATTGAGTGGAGCGACGATTGTCTTTGGACTGAGCGGAGTGACGATTGTATTTGAATTGAGTTCAGTGACGATTGTATTTAGATTGAGTGGAGCGACGATTGTATCTGAATTGAGTGGGGTGACGATTGTATTTGAATTGAGTTCAGGGACGATTGTATTTAGATTGAGTGGAGCGACGATTGTATCTGAATTGAGTGGGGTGACGATTGTATTTGAATTGAGTTCAGGGACGATTGTATTTGGATTGAGTGGAGCGAAGATTGTCTTTGGACTGAGCGGAGTGACGATTGTATTTGGATTGAGTGGAGTGACGATTGTATTTTGACTGAGAGGAGCGACGATTGTATTTGGACTGAGTGGAGCGACGATTGTATTTGAACTGAGTGGAGCGTCGATTGTATTTGGAGTCAGTGGAGCGACGATTGTATTTGGACTGAGTGGAGCGACGATTGTATTTGGACTGAGTGGAGTGACGATTGTATTTGGACTGAGTGGAGTGACGATTGTATTTGGACTGAGTGGAGTGACGATTGTATTTGGATTGAGTGGAGCGACGATTGTATTTGGACTGAGCGGAGCGACGATTGAATTTGGACTGAGTGGAACGACGATTGTATTTGGAGTCAGTGGAGCGACGATTGTATTTGGATTGAGTGGAGGGACGATTGTATTTGGACTGAGCGGAGCGACGATTGAATTTGGACTGAGTGGAGTGACGATTGTATTTGGATTGAGTGGAGGGACGATTGTATTTGGACTGAGTGGAGCGACGATTGTATTTGGATTGAGTGGAGGGACGATTGTATTTGGACTGAGTTCGGCGACGATTGTATTTGGACTGAGTGGAGTAACAATTGTATTTGGACTGAGTGGAGCCACGATTGTATTTTGACTGAGTGGAGTGACGATTGTATTTGGACTGAGTGGAGCGACGATTGTATTTGGATTGAGTGGAGCGACGATTGTATTTGGACTGAGTGGAGTGACGATTGTATTTGGATTGAGTGGAGCGACGATTGTATTTGGACTGAGTGGAGCGACGATTGTATTTGGACTGAGTGGAGTGACGATTGTATTTGGACTGAGTGGAGTGACGATTGTATTTGGACTGAGTGGAGTGACGATTGTATTTGGATTGAGTGGAGCGACGATTGTATTTGGATTGAGTGGAGCGACGATTGTATTTGGACTGAGTGGAGCGACGATTGTATTTGGACTGAGTGGAGTGACGATTGTATTTGGACTGAGTGGAGTGACGATTGTATTTGGACTGAGTGGAGTGACGATTGTATTTGGATTGAGTGGAGCGACGATTGTATTTGGACTGAGCGGAGCGACGATTGAATTTGGACTGAGTGGAACGACGATTGTATTTGGAGTCAGTGGAGCGACGATTGTATTTGGACTGAGTGGAGGGACGATTGTATTTGGATTGAGTGGAACGACGATTGTATTTGGATTGAGTGGAGGGACGATTGTATTTGGACTGAGTTCGGCGACGATTGTATTTGGACTGAGTGGAGTAACAATTGTATTTGGACTGAGTGGAGCCACGATTGTATTTTGACTGAGTTGTTCGCCGATTGTATTTGGACTGAGTGGAGTGACGATTGTATTTGGACTGAGTGGAGCGACGATTGTATTTGGATAGAGTGGAGCGACGATTGTATTTGGACTGAGTGGAGTGACGATTGTATTTGGATTGAGTGGAGCGACGATTGGATTTGGACTGAGCGGAGCGATGATTGTATTTGGATTGAGTGGAGCGACGATTGTATTTGGATTGAGTGGAGTGACGATTGTATTTGGACTGAGTTGTGCGACGATTGTATTTGGACTGAGTTCGGCGACTATTGTATTTGGACTGAGTGGAGCGACGATTGTATTTGGACTGAGTGGGGCAACGATTGTATTTGAACCGAGTGGAACGACGATTGTATTTGGACAGAGTTGGGCCACAATTTTATTTGGATTGAGCGGAGTGACGATTGTATTTGGACTGAGTTGGGCGACGATTGTATTTGGACTGGTTTGGGCGACAATTGTATTTGGACTGAGTTGAGCGACGATTGTATTTAGATTGAGTGGAGCGACGATTGTATCTGAATTGAGTGGGGTGACGATTGTATTTGAATTGAGTTCAGGGACGATTGTATTTGGATTGAGTGGAGCGAAGATTGTCTTTGGACTGAGCGGAGTGACGATTGTATTTGGATTGAGTGGAGTGACGATCGTATTTGGACTGAGTGGAGCGACGATTGTATTTGGACTGAGTGGAGCGACGATTGTATTTGGACTGAGTGGAGCGTCGATTGTATTTGGAGTCAGTGGAGTGACGATTGTATTTGGACTGAGTGGAGTGACGATTGTATTTGGATTGAGTGGAGCGACGATTGGATTTGGACTGACTGGAGCGACGATTGGATTTGGACTGACTGGAGCGACGATTGTATTTGGACTGAGTGGAGTCACGATTGTATTTGGATTGAGTGGAGCGACGATTGGATTTGGACTGAGCGGAGCGATGATTGTATTTGGATTGAGTGGAGCGACGATTGTATTTGGATTGAGTGGAGCGACGATTGTATTTGGATTGAGTGGAGTGACGATTGTATTTGGACTGAGTTGTGCGACGATTGTATTTGGACTGAGTTCGGCGACTATTGTATTTGGACTGAGTGGAGTGACGATTGTATTTGGAATGAGTGGAGTGACGATTGTATTTGGACTGAGTGGAGTGACGATTGTATTTGGACTGAGTGGGGCAACGATTGTATTTGAACCGAGTGGAACGACGATTGTATTTGGACAGAGTTGGGCCACAATTTTATTTGGACTGAGCGGAGTGACGATTGTATTTGGATTGAGCGGAGTGACGATTGTATTTGGACTGAGTTGGGCGACGATTGTATTTGGACTGGTTTGGGCGACAATTGTATTTGGACTGAGTTGAGCGACGATTGTATTTAGATTGAGTGGAGCGACGATTGTATCTGAATTGAGTGGGGTGACGATTGTATTTGAATTGAGTTCAGGGACGATTGTATTTGGATTGAGTGGAGCGAAGATTGTCTTTGGACTGAGCGGAGTGACGATTGTATTTGGATTGAGTGGAGTGACGATCGTATTTGGACTGAGTGGAGCGACGATTGTATTTGGACTGAGTGGAGCGACGATTGTATTTGGACTGAGTGGAGCGTCGATTGTATTTGGAGTCAGTGGAGTGACGATTGTATTTGGACTGAGTGGATCGATGATTGAATTTGGACTGACTGGAGCGACGATTGGATTTGGACTGACTGGAGCGACGATTGGATTTGGACTGACTGGAGCGACGATTGTATTTGGACTGAGTGGAGTCACGATTGTATTTGGACTGAGTGGAGGGACGATTGTATTTTGACTGAGTTGTGCGCCGATTGTATTTGGACTGAGTGGAGCGAAGATTGTCTTTGGACTGAGCGGAGTGACGATTGTATTTGGACTGAGCGGAGTGACGATTGTATTTGGATTGAGTGGAGCGACGATTGGATTTGGACTGAGCGGAGCGATGATTGTATTTGGATTGAGTGGAGCGACGATTGTATTTGGATTGAGTGGAGCGACGATTGTATTTGGATTGAGTGGAGTGACGATTGTATTTGGACTGAGTTGTGCGACGATTGTATTTGGACTGAGTTCGGCGACTATTGTATTTGGACTGAGTGGAGTGACGATTGTATTTGGAATGAGTGGAGTGACGATTGTATTTGGACTGAGTGGAGTGACGATTGTATTTGGACTGAGTGGGGCAACGATTGTATTTGAACCGAGTGGAACGACGATTGTATTTGGACAGAGTTGGGCCACAATTTTATTTGGATTGAGCGGAGTGACGATTGTATTTGGATTGAGCGGAGTGACGATTGTATTTGGACTGAGCGGAGTGACGATTGTATTTGGATTGAGTGGAGCGACGATTGTATTTGGATTGAGCGGAGTGACGATTGTATTTGGACTGAGTTGGGCGACGATTGTATTTGGACTGGTTAGGGCGACAATTGTATTTGGACTGAGTTGAGCGACGATTGTATTTAGATTGAGTGGAGCGACGATTGTATCTGAATTGAGTGGGGTGACGATTGTATTTGAATTGAGTTCAGGGACGATTGTATTTGGATTGAGTTCAGGGACGATTGTATTTGGATTGAGTGGAGCGAAGATTGTCTTTGGACTGTAGCGGAGTGACGATTGTATTTGGATTGAGTGGAGTGACGATCGTATTTGGACTGAGTTCGGCGACGATTGTATTTGGAGTCAGTGGAGTGACGATTGTATTTGGACTGAGTGGAGGGACGATCGTATTTGGACTGAGTGGAGCGACGATTGTATTTGGACTGAGTGGAGCGACGATTGTATTTGGATTGAGTGGAGCGACGATTGTATTTGGACTGAGTGGAGTGACGATTGTATTTGGACTGAGTGGAGCGACGATTGTATTTGGACTGAGCGGAGTGACGATTGTATTTGGACTGAGTGGAGCGACGATTGTATTTGGACTGAGTGGAGGGACGATTGTATTTTGACTGAGTGGAGGGACGATTGTATTTTGACTGAGCGGAGTGACGATTGTATTTGGACTGAGCGGAGTGACGATTGTCTTTGGACTGAGCGGAGGGACGATTGTATTTGGACTGAGTTCGGCGACGATTGTATTTGGACTGAGTTCGGCGACGATTGTATTTGGACTGAGTGGAGGGACGATTGTATTTGGACTGAGTGGAGTGACGATTGTATTTGGACTGAGTGGAGGGACGATTGTATTTGGACTGAGTTCGGCGACGATTGTATTTGGACTGAGCGGAGGGACGATTGTATTTGGACTGAGTGGAGCGATGATTGTATTTGGACTGAGTGGAGCGACGATTGTATTTGGACTGAGAGGAGCGACAATTGTATTTGGATTGAGTGAAGTGACGATTGTATTTGGACTGAGTGGAGTGACGATTGTATTTGGACTGAGTGGAGCGACGATTGTATTTGGATTGAGTGGAGCGACGATTGTATTTGGATTGAGTGGAGCGACGATTGTATTTGGACTGAGTGGAGCGACGATTGTATTTGGACTGAGTGGAGCGACGATTGTATTTGGATTGAGTGGAGCGACGATTGTATTTGGATTGAGTGGAGCGACGATTGTATTTGGATTGAGTGGAGCGACGATTATATTTCGACTGAGTTGGGTGACGATTGTATTTGGACTGAGGGGAGCGACGATTGTATTTGGACTGAGTTGAGTGACGATTGTATTTGGACTGAGAGGAGTGACGATTGTATTTGGACTGAGTGGAGTGACGATTGTATTTGGACTGAGAGGAGTGACGATTGTATTTGGACTGAGTGGAGTGACGATTGTATTTGGATTGAGTGGAGCGACGATTGTATTTGGACTGAGCGGAGCGATGATTGTATTTGGATTGAGTGGAGCGACGATTGTATTTGGATTGAGTGGAGCGACGATTGTATTTGGATTGAGTTGTGCGACGATTGTATTTGGACTGAGTTGGGCGACTATTGTATTTGGACTGAGCGGAGTGACGATTGTATTTGGAATGAGTGGAGTGACGATTGTATTTGGACTGAGTGGAGTGACGATTGTATTTGGACTGAGTGGGGCAACGATTGTATTTGAACCGAGTGGAACGACGATTGTATTTGGACAGAGTTGGGCCACAATTTTATTTGGATTGAGCGGAGTGACGATTGTATTTGGATTGAGCGGAGCGACGATTGTATTTGGACTGAGTTGGGCGACGATTGTATTTGGGCTGGTTTGGGCGACAATTGTATTTGGACTGGGTTGGACGACGATTGTATTTGGACAGAGTTGGGCCACAATTTTATTTGGATTGAGCGGAGTGACGATTGTATTTGGATTGAGCGGAGTGACGATTGTATTTGGACTGAGTTGGGCGACGATTGTATTTGGACTGGTTTGGGCGACAATTGTATTTGGACTGAGTGGAGTGACGATTGTATTTGGACTGAGTGGAGCGACGATTGTATTTGGACTGAGAGGAGTGACGATTGTATTTGGACTGAGAGGAGCGACAATTGTATTTGGATTGAGTGAAGTGACGATTGTATTTGGACTGAGTTGAGCGACGATTGTATTTGGACTGAGTGGAGCGACGATTGTATTTGGACTGAGAGGAGCGACAATTGTATTTGGATTGAGAGGAGCGACGATTGTATTTGGACTGAGCGGAGCGATGATTGTATTTGGATTGAGTGGAGCGACGATTGTATTTGGATTGAGTGGAGCGACGATTGTATTTGGATTGAGTGGAGCGACGATTGTATTTGGACTGAGTGGAGTGACGATTGTATTTGGATTGAGTGGAGCGACGATTGTATTTGGATTGAGTGGAGAGACGATTGTATTTGGACTGAGTTGTGCGACGATTGTATTTGGACTGAGTTGGGCGACTATTGTATTTGGACTGAGTGGAGCGACGATTGGATTTGGAATGAGTGGAGTGACGATTGTATTTGGACTGAGTGGAGTGACGATTGTATTTGGACTGAGTGGGGCAACGATTGTATTTGAACCGAGTGGAACGACGATTGTATTTGGACAGAGTTGGGCCACAATTTTATTTGGATTGAGCGGAGTGACGATTGTATTTGGATTGAGCGGAGCGACGATTGTATTTGGACTGAGTTGGGCGACGATTGTATTTGGACTGGTTTGGGCGACAATTGTATTTGGACTGAGTTGAGCGACGATTGTATTTGGACTGGGTTGGACGACGATTGTATTTGGACAGACTTGGGCCACAATTTTATTTGGATTGAGCGGAGTGACGATTGTATTTGGATTGAGCAGAGTGACGATTGTATTTGGACTGAGTTGGGCGACAATTGTATTTGGACTGAGTGGAGCGACGATTGTATTTGGACTGAGTGGAGCGACGATTGTATTTGGACTGAGTGGAGCGACGATTGTATTTGGACTGAGTGGAGTGACGATTGTATTTGGACTGAGAGGAGCGACAATTGTATTTGGACTGAGAGGAGCGACAATTGTATTTGGATTGAGTGGAGTGACAATTGTATTTGGACTGAGTGGAGCAACGATTGTATTTGGATTGAGTGGAGCGACGATTATATTTCGACTGAGTTGGGTGACGATTGTATTTGGATGAGTGGAGCGACGATTGTATTTGGACTGAGAGGAGTGACGATTGTATTTGGACTGAGTGGAGCGACGATTGTATTTGGACTGGTTTGGGCGACAATTGTATTTGGACTGAGTGGAGCGACGATTGTATTTGGACTGAGTGGAGTGACGATTGTATTTGGATTGAGTTGGGCGACGATTGTATTTGGACTGAGTTGAGTGATGATTGTATTTGGACTGAGTTGAGTGATGATTGTATTTGGACTGAGCCGAGCGATGATTGTATTTGGACTGAGTGGGGCGACGATTGTATTTGGACTGAGTGGGGCGACAATGGCATTTGGATTGGTTTGGGCACCGATTGGTATGTTGATTAACTGCAGCGACGAGTTTTTAAAAAATTAAGTGGAATGTTTTTCCCCATCTCACTATCCTCACAAAATCAACAGGCATTGATTCAGAAGAAAAGCCCTATTCCACCAGACCAATCACAGCTGCATCTTAGCCGGAGAACCGCACATCGTGGACAGCGTGGACAGCCTCTGTGGATAACACCTGTCATCTTGCTTGTATGTGTGTGTTGTGTGTGCGTAGGTGTGTATAAAACGTGCTTTAAATCTGTACTTAATTTTCTAAGAAAATATAACTAATATCAATTTCTGCAAATAAATAGTTTAATTTTTCTAATATTTTCTAGTGTCTCTCCCTCTGTAATACCAAAATTAGATACAGAGTAAAGCTCCCTCTACCCTGTCCCCATCAATCATTCCCAGGACAGGTACAGCACGGGGTTCGATACAGAGTAAAGCCCCCTCTACACTGTCCCCATCAAACAGTCCCAGGACAGGTATAGCACGGGGTTAGATACAGAGTAAAGCTCCCTCCACACTGTCCCCATCAAACACTCCCAGGACAGGTACAGCACGGGGTTAGATACAGAGTAAAGCTCCCTCTCCACTGTCCCCATCAAACACTCACAGGACAGGTACAGCACGGGGTTAGATACAGAGTAAAGCTCCCTCTACACTGACTCCATCAAACACTCCCAGGACAGGTACAGCACGGGGTTAGATACAGAGTAAAGCTCCCTCTGCACTGACCCCATCAAACACTCCCAGGACAGGTACAGCACGGGGTTAGATACAGAGTAAAGCTCCCTTCTACACTGTCCCCATCAAACACTCCCAGGACAGGTACAGCACGGGGTTAGATACAGAGTAAAGCTCCCACTACACTGTCCCCATCAAACACTCCCAGGACAGGTACAGCACGGGGTTAGATACAGAGTAAAGCTCTTTGTACACGGCCACACAAACTTTTATTTATTAACGGATCTGAGTATTGTAGTAACGCCAGTATTTATTGGCACACCTAATTGCTCTTGAAGGTGATCGACATATACATGAGGATCAGGAGTCGGCCACTCGGCCCCTCGGGTCTGCTGCGACATTCAATAAGATCACGGCTGATCTGATTGTAACCTTGACCCCACATCCCCGCTGACCCTGGATGACCTTTCACCCCCAATGTTAATGAAGAATCTATCCAGCTCGGCCTTAAAAATATCCAAAGACTCTGCCTTTTGAGGAAGAGAATTCCAGAGACTCACGAGCCTCTGAAGGAAAACATTTCTCCTCATCTGTGTCTGAAATGGTCGACCCCTTATTTTTAACTGTGACCCCGGAGTTCTAGATTTTTCCACAAGAGGAAACATCCTCTCCACATCCCCCCTGTCAATACTCCACAGGATCTTTTCTTTTAAAAATAATTTTTATTGCAAAATTTTGTATTTATATAACAACGAGCCGCAATAAAATACCAACAATAACAATAATGATAACAGTCATAAACATTCGCCCATCCTCAATGAACAACAAAACATATTAACAACACCTTAAATTAACCTATCTTTGAGCCAGAAAGTCCAGAAAAGGCTGCCACCGTTTATAGAACCCTTGTACTGTATTGATCCTCTCAGGGCAAATTTGACCCTCTCCAATTTTATAAATCCCGCCATGTCACTGATCCAGGTCTCCACACTTGGGGGCCTCGCATCCTTCCACTGCAGCAAGATCCTCCGCCGGGCTACTAGGGACGCAAAGGCCAGGACACCGGCCTCTTTCGCCTCCTGCACTCCCGGCTCCGCCGCAACTCCAAAAATCGCGAGCCCCCAACCTGGTTTGACCCTGGATCCAACCACCCTCGACACCGTGCCTGCCACCCCCTTCCAGAATTCTTCCAGTGCCGGGCATGCCCAGAACATATGGGCATGGTTCGCTGGGCTCCCCGAACACCTGGTGCACCTGCCCTCGCCCCCAAAGAACCTACTCATCCGAGTCACAGACATATGGGCCCGATGCAGCACCTTAAATTGGATGAGACTAAGCCTCGCACATGAAGAGGAAGAGTTGACTCTCTCCAAGGCATCCGCCCAAGTCCCGTCCTCTATCTGCTCCCCTAGTTCCCTCTCCCATTTAGCCTTCAGCTCCTCCACTGACGACTCCTCCACCTCCTGCATTACCTTATAGATGGCAGACACCTTCCCCTCTCTGACCCACACCCCCGAAAGCACTCTGTCCATCGGCCCCCGCGAGGGCAGCAAAGGGAGTCCCTCTACCTGTCGCCTAGCAAACGCCTTTACCTGCAAGTATCTGATCATGCTCCCTTGGGGGAGCCCAAATTTATCTTCCAGTTCCCCCAGACCCGCAAACCTCCCGCCAATAAACAGGTCCCTCAGTTTACTGATGCCCACCCTATGCCACCCCCTAAATCCCCCATCAGTATTCCCCGGGATGAACCGATGATTTCCACCTAATAGAGCCTGCATCAAGCCCCCTGTTTCCCCCCTATGCCGTCTCCACTGTCCCCAGATTCTTAGGGTCGCCGCCACCACCGGGCTCGTGGTAAACCTCTTAGGAGAGAGCGGCAACGGCGCCGTTACCAAGGCACCCAGGCTCGTACCTTTACAAGACGCCATCTCCATTCTTTTCCACGCCGCCCCTCCCCCCTCCATCACCCATTTACGCACCATTGACACATTGACCGCCCAATAGTACCCCACAAGGTTGGGCAGCGCTAGCCCGCCTCTATCCCTCCCTCGCTCCAGGAAAACCCTCTTCATTCTCGGAGTCCCATGTGCCCACACAAAGCTCAAGATACTGCTAGTCACTCTCCTAAAGAAGGCCCTGGGGATGAAGATGGGCAGGCACTGAAAGAGGAACAAGAACCTCGGAAGCACCGTCATTTTGACAGACTGTACCCTCCCCGCCAACGATAATGGCAGCATGTCCCACCTCTTGAACTCCTCCTCCATCTGATCCACAAGCCTGGTGAAATTATGCTGGTGAAGAGTCCCCCAGTCCCTGACCACCTGCACCCCCAGGTACCTAAAGCTCTCCCCTGCCCACTAAGCGAGAGCCTACCAATTCCTTCCTCCTGGTCTCCAGGGTGCACCACAAACACCTCACTCTTGCCTAGATTTAGTTTATAGCCTTAAAAGGTCCCAAACTCAGCTAGCAGCTCCATCACCCCTGGCATCCCTCCCACCGGGTCCGCCACATACAGTAGCAGGTCATCGGCATACAACGACACCCTATGTTCCTCCCCACCCCGCACCAAACCCCTCCACATCCCTGAATCCCTCAACGCCATCGCCAGCGGTTCGATTGCCAATGCAAACAACAAGGGGGACAGGGGGCAACCCTGCCTGGTCCCTCGGTAAAGCCGGAAGTACTCCGACCTCCTCCCATTCGTGGCCACGCACGCCATCGGGGCCTCATATAGTAGCCTCACCCATCTAATAAACCCTTCACTAAATCCAAACCTCCCCAACACCTCCCATAAGTACCCCCACTCCACTCTATCAAAGGCCTTCTCCGCATCCAGCGCCACCACTATCTCAGCCTCCCCCTCAATCGCCGGCATCATGATGACATTCAACAACCTCCGCACATTTGTGTTCAGCTGCCTTCCCTTAACAAAACCTGTCTGGTCCTCGTGTACAACCCCTGGCACACAGTCCTCTATCCTGGTGGCCAGGATCTTTGCCAGCACCTTGGCATCCACATTAAGGAGAGATATGGACCTGTATGACCCACACTGCTGGGGGTCCTTGTCCCTCTTTAAGATTAAAGAAATCAGTGCCCGCGACATCGTCGGGGGCAAAGTCCCCCCTTCCCACGCCTCATTAAGTGTCCGCACCAGCAGGGGGCCCCCTAGGTCCACAAACTTTTTATAAAACTCCACTGGGAACCCATCCGGCCCCGGCGCCTTCCCTGACTGCATCTGCCCGATCCCCTTAACCAGCTCCTCCAGCTCAATCGGCGCCCCCAACCCCTCCACCTGCTCCTCCTGCACCTTCGGGAAAGATAGCCCGTCGAGAAAACTCTCCATTCCCCTCCTCTCCACCGTTGGCTCCGACCGATACAGTTCCCCGTAAAAGTCCTTGAAGACCCCGTTCACCTCTACCCCCTTCTGCACCACATTCCCACTCTTATCTCTCACTCCAGCAATTTCCTTAGCCGCATCCCGCTTGCGGAGCTGATGAGCCAGCATCCTACTCGCCTTTTCACCATGTTCGTACACTGCCCCTTGTGCCTTCCTCCACTGTGCCTCCGCCTTTCTAGTGGTCAACAAATCAAATTTAGCCTGCAGGCTGCGCCTCTCCCCCAACAATCCCTCCTCTGGTGCCTCCACGTACCTCCTGTCTACCTCCAGCATCTTCCCCACCAGAATATCCCTCTCACTCCTCTCGCTCCTCTCCCTGTGTGCCCGGATGGATATCAGCGCCCCACGAATCACTGCCTTCAGGCTTCCCAGACCAACCCCACCCGGACCTCCCCCGTATCATTCACCTCGAGGTACCCCTCAATACTTGCCCGGACCCTCCTGCACACCTCCTCCTCCGCCAACAACCCCACATCCAACCGCCACAACGGGCGCTGGTCCCGCACCTCCCCCATCTCCAACTCCATCCAATGCGGAGCGTGGTCGGAGATTGCAATGGCCGAATATTCGGCCTCCTCCACTCTCGGAATCAGTCCCCTACTCACCACGAAGAAGTCTATCCGAGAATAAACCCTATGTACATGGGAGAAGAAAGAGTACTCCCGTGCCCTCGGCCTCACAAATCTCCATGGGTCCACCCCTCCCATCTGGTCCATAAACCCTCTCAGTACCTTGGCTGCCGCCGGCCTCCTACCCGTCCTTGAACTGGACCGATCCAGTGAAGGATCCAACACCGTATTGATGTCCCCCCCCATAATCAGACCTCCCGCCTCTAGATCCGGGACCCGTCCCAGCATACGCCTCATAAAGCCCGCATCGTCCCAATTTGGGGCATACACACTAGCAAGTACCACCTTCTCTCCTTGTAGCCTGCCCCTAACCATCACTTACCTACCCCCCTTATCCGCCACCACCTCCGATGCCTCAAACAACACATTTTTCCCCACCAGAATCGCCACTCCCCGGTTCTTCACATCCAACCCAGAGTGGAAAACCTGCCCCACCCACCCCTTCCTCAGACGGACCTGGTCCGCCACCTTCAGGTGGGTCTCCTGAAGCATTGCCACATCTGCCTTTAGCCCCCTCAGATGAGCCAGTACCCTAGACTACTTCACCGGCCCATTCAGTCCTCTCGCATTCCAGGTCCCGCCCCCCCCTCCCCTGTCGACTAGCCATAGCCCGTCGACTGCCCGCCCCAGGCCAGCGCCCCCCCCGCCCGACCCAGTCCCCACAGCGACAACACCTCACCTCTGTCCTCCCGGCCACACCAGCTCCTTCCTGACCCTGCCAGCAGCAATCCGGTATTCCCTTTCCCCACCTCCCTCCCCCCCCCAGGCTAGGAACCATCCTAGCCGCGAACCGTCCTCCATTGTACTTCCGTGGGTCAGCTAACTTCTGCTGACCCCGGAAACTCCCGCCAAAAACCCGACCCCTCCCGAAGTGGGATCATACCCCATCCTGTCCCTCCTCCAGGCACCGCTCCAGCGCGGGGAAGAACCAGTTAAGGCCCCCCCACCCCTGTCATCATCTCCACCCCCCAGCCCCGCAACGCGGGAAACCAGAGGAAAGCCCGCGCTTTCGCACTGCCCCACCACACCCTTCTGACGCAGCTCCCAAATACCAGCCCCACTCCATACCCCCAACCCTATACAGAATACAACAAGCCCCCCAACCCCTCGCCGCAAAATACAAAACCCAAACAATGTCCCCCAACAAAAAACAGAACAACACCCCAATAAATAACCATATCAAAATTACAAAAGTACAGAAAAAAAACAGCAACAGCAGAAACCAGCAATAAAGCATTACAGCCGACCCCGCAACCCCCAACCCCTAGTTTGAGTCCAGCTTCTCCGTCCGCACGAAGGCCCACGCCTCCTCCGGGGAATTAAATAATAATGCCGGTCCAAATAAGTTACCCACAAGCGCGCAGGCTGCAACATTCCAAACTTTATCTTCTTCTTATAGAGCACCTCCTTCGTGTGATTAAACCCGGACCGCCGCTTAGCCACCTCCGCACTCCAATCCTGGTAGATCCGTACTACCCCATTCTCTCAATTGCTGCTCTTCACCTTCTTGGCCCAGCGCAGCACACACTCCCGATCACTGAACCGGTGGAACCTCACCAGCACTGCACGCGGGGGTTCATTCTCCTTAGGCCTCCTGGCCAGTACTCTGTGGGCTCCCTCCAGCTCCAGGGGCAGATGGAAAGATCCTGCCCCCACTAGCGAGCTCAGCATCGTGGCCACGTAGGTTGTCAGATCTGACCCCTCCAGCCCCTCCGCAAGGCCCAAGATCCTCAGATTCTTCTGCCTCATGCGGTGATCAAGCTCCTCGAAGCGGTCTTGCCACTTCTTATGGAGTGCCTCGTGCCCCTCCACCTTACGAGGACCACGGCCTCCTCCTCTCGTTCAGTGGCCTGCGCCTGCAGCACCTGGATGGCAGCACCCTGGGTCGTCTGAATCTCCGAAAGCTTTTTATTCGTTTCCTGCAGAGAGCTCAGCACCTCAGCCTTGAAATCTGCAAAACAGCGCAGGAGAGCAGCTAGTTGCTCCTGGGCCCACTGCTTCCACTCCTCTGGAGCTCCGCCGGCCGCCATCTTGGAATTCCTTCCCCCGTTTTTGCTGGGGAACTGCTGCAGTTTTTTCCCACTTTCCACTCCGAGTTCGAGTCATGAACTGCGGGGAAAGTCGAACAGCACACATTCTCCCACCGGGAGACGTTGAATAAATTCCGTTTTGGGCTCTAAAAAGAGCCGAAAAGTCAGTTTGAATCGGGAGCTCCCAAATGTGCGGCTTCCTACGTCATCGCCGCCACCGGAAGTCACCCCGCAGGATCTTAAAGGTTTTGATCAAGTCACCTCTCACTGTTCTAAACTCCAGTGGATACAAACCTAACGTCTCCAACCTTTCCTCATAAGACAACCCGCCCATTCCAGGTATTAGTCCAGTAAACCTACAAACTGCTCCTAATGCATTTACATTCTTTAATAAGGAGGTCAATCCTCCTGATGTGGTCTCACCAATGCTCTGTGCAACTGAAGCACGACCTCTCGATGTGTAATCGATTCCTCTCACAATAGACAATAACATTTTATTAGTTTTCGTAATATTTTGCTGTACCTGTTTCCTAACCTTTTACGATTCATGCATTCGGACACTTTTCCCCCGAGCGGAGGGGATCAGTAACCAGATTTAAGATAATGGGAAGCTCATAGAATTTACAGTGCAGAAGGAGGCCATTCAGCCCATCAAGTCTGCACCGGCTCTTGGAAAGAGCACCCTACCCAAGGTCCACACCTCCACCCTATCCCCATAACCCAGTAACCCCACCCAACACTAAGGGCAATTTTGGACACGAAGGGCCAATTTATCACGGCCAATCCACCTAACCTGCACATCTTTGGACTGTGGGAGGAAACCGGAGCACCCGGAGGAAACCCACGCAGCACACGGGGAGGAATGTGCAGACTCCGCACAGACAGTGACCCAAGCTGGGAATCGAATCTGGGATCCTGGAGCTGTGAAGCAATTGTGCTAACCACTATGCTACCGTGCTGCCCTGGTTGACAGGGGATGTGAGGAACACCCTTTTCACCCAGAGGGTGGTGGTGAATCTGGAACTCGCTGCCTGAAAGGGTGGTAGAGGCAGGAACCCTCACAACATTTAAGAAGCATTTAGATGAGCGCTTGAAATGCCGCAGCTCACAAAGCTACGGATCAAGTGCTGGAAAATGGGATTAGGATAGGTGGTGTTTGATGGCTGGCCGGATGCAATGGGCCGAAGGGCCTCTTTCTGTGCTGGAACCCTCTGACTCTGTGACACCCAGATCACTCTGCATCTCAGAGCCTGGCAACCCCAGATATGAAGCTTCTTTTTATTCTCCCCGCCAATATGGTCAATTTCATATATTTCCACATCAACGAAAGAACAGGAGCAGGCCCTTCGGCCCACCAAGCCTGTGCCGATCCACATTCCTTACTTAAACCTCCTACTTACTGTTCAAACCATCTGTTGTCCTCTATTTCCTGCCCGTCCATGTGTCTATCAAGATACATCTTAAACGTTGCTATTGTGCCTGCCTCCACCACCTCCACTGGCAACGCATTCCAGGCATCACCACCCTCTGCCTGAAAAACTTTACCCCTCTCTCACCTTGAACCTGTGCCCCCTAGTAATTGACACCTCCACCCTTGGAAAAAGCCTCTGACTGTCCACCCTGTCTATGCCGTTTGTAATTTTGTCGGCCTACATCAGGTCTCCCCTCAGCCTCTGTCTTTCCAATGAAAGCAATCCAAGTTTATTCAACCTCTCCTCATAGCTAACACCCTCCAGACCTGGCAACATTCCTGTAAACCTTCTTTGCACTCTCTCCAAAGCATCCACGTCCTTTTTTTTTAAATGTTTTTTATTGAGTTTTCATATTTTATATCCAACAAATTACAAATTGTTAGAAAAAAAAACACGCAAAAATTAACATGTATATTTACAGGTAAGCATCTTCATAATAACAACTGTGGCTGCCCCCTTTAGCCAGCATGCATATTTTACATTCCCCAATATGGGATCCTAGCATTTTTACCCCCCCCATACGAACGCCATGATAAGTTTGTCCAGCACTTTGAAAAAGGCCTCGGAGGATGTAGACCGGAATGGATCTAAACAGGAAGAGGAACCTGGGCAGTACGTTCATTTTGATCGTCTGGACTCTCCCCGCGAGGGAGAGCGGGAGTGTGTTCCATCTTTGCAGGTCCTTTTTAACTTCCTCCGTCAGGCTGGTGAGGTTCCATTTGTGGATCCCTTTCCAGTCATGGGCTATTTGGATCCCCAGGTAGCGGAATTTATGTTCGGGCTTGTTTGAACGGCAGCCCCTTTAGTGCTGTCCCCCCTCCCCCCTTGCGGGTGTACTGGGAAGATCTCGCTTTTGCTCATGTTGAGTTTGTAGCCCGAGAAGGCTCCAAACTCTTTCAGGAGCGCGATGATTCCGTCCGAGATATAGAGGAGCAGATCATCTGCATAGAGTGAGACTCTGCTCTCTGCCTCCCCTTCGGATCCCCCTCCAATTTTTTGCTGCCCTGAGCGCGATTGCTAGCGGTTCGATTGCTAGTGCGAACAGCAGCGGGGACAGTGGGCATCCTTGTCTGGTGCCCCTGTGCAGCTGGAAGTATTGGGAGTTGGTATTGTTGGTCCGTACACTCGCCATGGGAGCGTTGTATAGGAGCTTTACCCAAGCGGTGAACCCTGTTCCAAGCCCGAACCGCTCCAGTACCTCTTGAGGTATTTCCATTCAACTCTGTCGAAGGCCTTTTCTGCGTCCAGGGAGACGATCACCTCTTGTGTTCTCTCCCCGGAGGAGGTCATTATCACGTTCAGCAGGCGCCTGATGTTCGCGGTCAGCTGTCTACCTTTGACGAAGCCCGTCTGGTCCTCTGTGACCACCTCAGGTACACAGTCTTCTAGCCTTTTGGCTAGGATTTTGGCCAGCATTTTGGCGTCTGCGTTCAGCAGAGATATGGGTCTGTATGACCCACATTCCGTTGGGTCTTTGTCTTTCTTAGGTATCAGGGAGATTGAGGCCCCTAGTGTGCCCCTAGCTAGCGAGTCTGTGAACATCTCCCGCAGGTGCGGGGCCAGCGCTGTCGAGAATTTTTTGTAGAAGTCCGCCGGGAATCCGTCCGGTCCCGGCGCCTTCCCCGTCTGCATGGAGCTAATGCTGTCCATGATCTCTCCCAGTGCTAGTGGTGCTTCCAGATCCCATTTTCTGCCCTCTCCCACGACTGGTATGTCCAGTCCATCAAGGAACCGGTTCATCCCAGCCTTCTCCGTTGGGGGCTCTGAGGTGTACAGCTCTTGGTAGAAGGCCTTGAAGGTTTCGTTAATCCTCTCTGGTTCTGTTTCCAACGTGCCTCTGGTACCCCTGATTTGTGCCATTTCTCTGGTGGCTGCCTGCTTTCTCAGCTGGTGTGCCAACAGGCGGCTGGCTTTGTCTCCGTGTTCGTACAGGGTCCCGCGCGCCTGGCGGAGTTGGTGCACTGCTTTCCTGGTGGAGAGCAGGTCAAAGTTCCTTTGTAGTTCTTTTCTCTCCGCCAGGAGCTCTACGGTCGGGGCCTCGGAGTATTTACAGTCTACCTCCAGTATGGAGTCGACCAGCTTCTGCCCAGCCACCCTTTCCTCCCTATCTCTTTGCGCTTTGAAGGCAATGATTTCCCCTCTTAGTACAGCCTTAAGCGCTTCCCAGAACGTGGAGGGTAAGACCTCCCCGTTTTGGTTGTTCTCCATGTACTCCGCTATGGCCCGCGCTATCCTTTCACTGAAGGCCTTGTCAGCTAGTAAGGCACCGTCCAACCTCCATGTGGGGCGCTGGGCCCTTCCCGTCTCCAGCCGCACGTCCATGTAGTGTGGAGCGTGGTCTGATATCACAATTGCGGAGTATTCCACTTTGTCTATCCCTGGAAGCACCGTTTTCCCACCACAAAGAAGTCAATTCTGGTGTACACATTGTGTACTGTGGAGAAGGAGAATTTTTTCTCCCCCGGGTGGGCGAACCTCCAGGGGTCCACTGCTCCCATCTGCTCCATATAGTGACTGAGTTCCCTTGCCATGTTTGAGGTTTTCCCCGTTTTGGGGTTTGATCTGTCCGTCTTTGGATCCTGTACACAGTTGAAGTCACCCCTCATGATTAGTCGATGCGTCGCTATGTCCGGGATTTCTGCCGTGGTCTTTTTGATGAAACTTGTGTCGTCCCAGTTGGGCGCGTACACGTTGACTAGAACATGCAGGGCCCCGCTGACCATGACATACCGTCCCCCTGGGTCCGTAACCGTCTTTGTCACCCTAAACATTGTCCTCTTGCCGATCAGGATCGCCACCCCCCTGGCCCTTGTCCCATAACAGGAATGATAGGTTTGTCCCACCCAGCCCTTTCTTACCCGCAGTTGGTCCTGCTCCCTCAGGTGCGTCTCTTGGAGGAAGACTATGTCGGCCCTCATGTTTCTTAGGTGGGTGAGGACTCTAGATCTCTTCACTGGGCCGTTAAGTCCCCTTACGTTCCAGGTGATTATCCTGGTGGGGGGGCTTCTGCCCCCTCGTTCCTGTGGGATTAACCATATTTATCAGGTGGACGCGCCCCTGCCCTCCGGGGTTTCCCTTTGTTAGGGGGCCGTCCAGGATGGCCGCTATCACTGCTGTCCCCATGCGGTCGGGTCTCTGCGCTCCAGGGTTTCCCCTTATCCCGGGGGCACCCACCATGGCCGTCCACTGTGTGTCCGCCACGCGGGTAGTCCCCTGCACTCTGGGGGCCCCCTTCGCCCAAAGACCGTACTGGGTGGGTGCTCGCAGCGGTTCCTTGTTTCGAGCCCTTGGTTGTGGCACTTTGTAGCCCTGTTCCTTTTCTGGCCTCTTTTGTCCCTATGTCCCTGCATTTCCCCTCCCGGTCTCTCGCTCCCTGTGTGCCCCCCCCCCCCCCCCCCCCCCCCCCCCCGGGTCTCTCCCTTTTTCTTCTTCCCCTGTATACCCCTCCTTTGCCCCTCTATCCCCTATTCCTGTCCCCGTTTGCTCGCCCGACTTTGATGGGTGATCCCCCCCCCCCCCTCCCCTGCCTGGCGCCTTCCCCCCTGTTGGGGGTGCGCTGCGGCCCTGCTTTGTTGCTTGCTCCCGGCGCTAGCTTTCCTGCTAGTACGGTGGCTCCCCTCTTGGGGGTTGTTGTCTCGCTTCTCCCCTGCCTGGCCTCTAAGGTTTTCTGCCCGCTCTTGCCCCATCCTACCCTGCACCCCTCTCGCTTGCTCTCCCTTCTCCAATACTCTCGTTCCCTCGTGCTGGGGCCTGGCCTCCCACCTGGAGCGGTCCCTCGGGCAGTGGTTTGTTCTTTGTTCTGGGTGTTCCTGCAGGGGGGGGGGGGGGGGGGGAGCTGGCATTGCCTCTCCCCTCCCCACCCCCCCCGTCGACGTGTCATTGCCCCTTGCCAGGGGCCCCTCGTCCCTGGTTGTTTTCCAGCCCGTGCTCCTCGATGAACCTATTCTCCTCAGTGGGGGCTGTAAAGAAATATTCCCTGTTTTGGTATGTGACCCAGAGTTTCGCTGGGTACAGCATACCAAAACGCACTCTGCTCCTGTAGAGAGCTGCTTTCACTCTGTTGAACTCAGCCCGCCTCTCAGTTATGTCCGCTCCAAGATCCTCATAGATTAGGATGGCGTGCCCTTCCCATCTGCAGGCTCTATTTTCCTTGGCCCAGCGTAGGATTGTCCCCCTATCCCGGTACCTGTGCAGTTTGGCTATGACTGCTGTCGGTTGTTCCCCTGCCTTGGGCTTCGGGCGCAGCGACCGATGTGCTCTGTCCATTTCCGGTGGGGTGGGGAAAGTCTCCCTCCCCACTATGTTGCCCAGCATCGCAGCCATGTATGCTGTGGGGTTCCTACACTCGGTCCCCTCTGACAGGCCCACTATCCTTACATTTTGCCTTCTCGAGCTGTTTTCCTGGTCGTCTACTCTGCCCTTCAGGCTCCCCTGTGTTGCGCCCAGTCTCGCCACTTCCCTCTCCAGGGCCGTGACCCGGTCGCTCATGTCGGTCGCTGCTTTCTCCAGCTCTTTAATGGTTGCCTCATGGGCTTCCAGTTTCTCCCCTTGGGCATCCACTTTCACCTCCAATCTGGTCAGAGCCTGCTGCACCCCTGACATGGCCCTGGTCACTGCTGCCTGTACTGCGGCCTCTGCGTCTGCTTTCCCCTCTGCCTCGATTGCCTGCAGCTGCTCCCTCAGCACCTCGGTAAAGGCTGCCTTCCAATTCCAGCCCCCCTCTAGCCCCGGGGGAGAGGGTACCTGTCTGTCCGGCTCTTTTTGATGTGGCGATACATCCGTCCCGCCGCTTCGTGCGCTGATTCGCTCGCCTGAGCTGGCTTGCCCTTTGTCTCATCTGCTTCTGGTGCTCCCTTCTCCCTTGGCTCCCTTCTGGCGTTTTTTTCTCCCCCTTCCCTTTCATCTTTTCTTCTCCCCTTGTTTTTGTTTCCCCCCCTTTTCCGCACCCTATTTTTATTTTATTAATTTTTTTTAAAAAACTTTTTATTTTATTTTTTGTCTCTTTTTTTCCCCCCCTTCTTTCCTTTACCACTTTATTTTATTTATTTATTATTATTTTCTCCCCCCCCTTTTTATGCAACTCCTCTCAGGTGGGCTTACTTTGGATGGGAGAGAGTGTAAAAAGAGAGAAAATAGTATATATACCCCTCCCCCCTCTCTCTTTAACAGTTTTCTTTTGTTTTTTTTATAAAAGTCCTTTTTTTTTTCTCCCCTTCCTTTCTCCTCACTCACCCAGGAGAGAGAGAGAGAGAGCGAGAAGGCTTTTGCCCAGTCCCTTTGTCCTTGCCTCGTGGTGGTCGCTGCCGGTTGGGGGGGGGGGGGGGGGGGGGGGTTGGGTCGGTCCCCGCTGCTCCGTCCCCGCTGCTCCGTTCAGGCTGCCGCACTTCGCAGCCCACGTCCTCCCGGTGGGGGTGGTTAGGTTGCTGGTCGCTGCCGCCGGCTGGGCCCTGCCTCGGTCCTGGCCACTGCCGCACCGCTCCTGGCCTGCGTTGGGGGGGGGGGGGGGGGGGGGGGGGGGGGGGGTGGACCTGCTGCAGCCGCCGAGGATCCTCCGCCGACAGGTTTCGCATCCACGTCCTTCTGGTAGTGTGGCGACCAGAGCTTCATGCAATATTGCAAATGTGGCCTAACTAAAGTTTTATACAATTGCAACTTGACCTGGCAACTCTTGTACTCAGGGTACACGGCAGCACTGTAGCACAGGCATTGTTACTGCCTCCATAAAGCGACTGTGTTCCTTCACCATGTTTGAGGCCTTCCCTGTTTGAGCTTTCTATCCATGGGTCCTGTACACAGTTAAAGTGCCCACCATGATCATTCGGTGTGTCGCTATGTCGGGGATTTCCGCCATGGTCTTTTGAATGAATTTTGCGTCATCCCAGTTGGGATTATACACGTTGACAAGTACTCCTGGTGCCCCTTCCAGGGCCCCACTGACCATGACGTACCATTCCCCTGGGGAACCTAATACCCCACAGGGAGTTTGGACACCACCCTACTGGCCAACAAGGCATTCAGCGAGAGGGTATCACAGGCCATACCGTCTTTGTTGCCTTAAACATCGTTCTCTTATTTAACAGAATCGCCAACCCCCTGGCCCTCGTCCCAAAGCAGGAATGGTAAGTCTGTCCCACCCAGCCCCTTCCTTACCCACAGTCGGTCTGCTCTCTCAGGTGTGTCTCTTGGAAAAAGACTATGTCGGCTCGCATGTTTCTTAGGTGGGTGAAGACTCTGCATCTTTTCACTGGGTCATTAAGACCCCTGACATTCTAGGTGACTATCCTGGTGCGGGAATATTCCCCGCTCCTGTGGAATTAACCATCCTTACCTGGTGGATGCGTGATGCACTATCAATTACGACGAGACGAGAGTAGAGAGTAATCGAGGCTTTATTATGCAGAGATGTGTAGCCTCCCGCAGCTGATACCGGAAATGGCTGCAGCTCGGAGAGCCCAACACATTTATACTCCGCCTACTGGGCGGAGCCAGCAGGCAGGGATCTGCCTGTAGTACAGGGGCCGTACCGTAATACCCTCGTGTGCAGTATATAATACAACAGTGGTAACTACCACAATGCGCCCCTGCACTCCGGGGTTTCCCTTTGTTAGGGGGCCGTCCAAGATGGCCGCTGCCACTGCTCTCCCCATGCGGTCGGGTCCCTGCGCTCCGGCCTTTCCCTTTGTCCAGGGTGCACCCAATACGGCCGCCAACAGTGCGTCTGCCACATAGATAGGCCCCTGTACTCCAGGGTCGCCCAGAGACTGTACTGGGTGCTTTTCCCACTCACCTAACCTATCTCCGTCCTATTTACAAATTACTTTTCTCTCTATCTTTGTGTCATCAGCACATTTAGCAACTTTGCTTCCTTATATAAATTGTAAAAAGTTGAGGCCCTTATTCCTGTGAGGCGCCGCTCGTTGCATCTTGCCACCAGGAATAGGTCATATTTATAGAAGATAAAAGTGATTGACTGCGGATGCTGGAATCCGAAACAAAAACAGAAAATCCTGGAAAGTCTCAGCGGGTCTGACGGTATTTTTGGAGAGGGAGAATGGAGCTAACGTTTCGAGTCAGGATTACTTCCTCAGACCTATTGATCCTACTCTGAGTTTGCTGGTAGCTAGCTAATCTTCTGTCCATGATAACATGTTACTTCCTTCCCCCCTCCCCCTTTTTCTGCAATAACCTGTTTTAACCACACCAGACATGACTCCTTCAGTAAACTCAAATAAAATGGTTAAACATGATCACATCATGTTGACTCGGCCCGATTATTTAGAATTTGTCTAAGTGCCCTGCTATAACATTTTATTAGTTTCCAACATTTTCATGTGACAGATGTTAAGCTAATTGGATTGGATTGGATTGGACTTGTTTATTGCCACGTGTACCGAGGTACAGTGAAAAGTATTTTTCTGCGAGCAGCTCAACAGATCATTCAGTACATGGGAAGAAAAGGGAATTAAACAAATTCAAGAAAATACATGAGAGTACATAATAGGGCAACACAAGATACACAATGTAACGACATAAGCATTTGCATCGGTTGAAGCATACATGGGTGTAGTGTTAATGAGGTCAGTCAATAAGAGGGTCATTTAGGAGTCTGGTGACAGTGGGGAAGAAGCTGTTTTTGAGTCTGTTCGTGCGTGTTCTCAGACTTCTGAATCTCCTGCCCGATGGAGGAAGTTGGAAAAGTGAGTAAGCCGGGTGGGAGGGATCCTTGATTATGCTGCCCGCTTTCCCCCGGCAGCGGGAGGTGTAGATGGAGTCCATGGATGGGAGGCAGGTTCGTGTGATGGACTGGGCGGTATTCACGACTCTCTGAAGTTCCTTGCGGTCCTGGGCCGAGCAGTTGCCATACCAGGCTGTGATGCAGCCCGATAGGATGCTTTCTATAGTGCATCTGTAAAAGTTGGTACGGGTTAATGTGGACATGCCGAATTTCCTTAGTTTCCTGAGGAAGTATAGGCGCTGTTGTGCTTTCTTGGTGATAGCGTCGACGTGAGTGGACCAGGACAGATTTTTGGTGATGTGCACCCCTAGGAATTTGAAATTGCTAACCATCTCCACCTCGGCCCTGTTGATGCTATCCTGTAGTTATCCTGTAGTTGCCTGACTTTTGGTCTTCCTTTTGGAATAAAGGTTTTACATTAAGCTTGCCTGAATCGAGGGAATTTGGGAAAAATAAATCCAACGCATCGATTTTCTGACCAGCCACTGTGGTGATATGCATCACTGTATATACACAAGGGGTGAATGTAAATGCACTACAACTAGTAACTATAGATGTCATGATTTGCAAACATGCAGCTAATGAACACTTAGAATAGGACACAATCAATGAGCAGTCAAGATACCCAGAGGTGGCATTACCACAAGGGGGCATTACACAACCCATATAAGAGGACAGGGCACACATGCTCTGTCTCTTTCTACAGGCGACACTTAGGGAGTAGGATAGGGGTAGATCAGAAGCATCACACCCACCGCATGGCTTAGAGCAGACTGGTTAGTTAGACTGAGTTACTATAGCAAGATTAGCAGGAGAGTCGAACTCATAGAGAACTGTGCTGGTGGTTCAATAAATCACATTGAACTTACTTCAAAGTCTGGAGTATCTTTTGGTCAAAGCTGCATTGAGTTGTAGGCACCCAGGTCCCTGGTGCTGTGAGACAGCAGTGCTAATCACCATGCCACCCTGAATGGTGTCAAACCTCTTGAGTGTTGTTGGAGCTGCAGTCATCCAGGCAAATGGGGATTATTCCATCACACTCCTAACTTGTGCCTTGCAGATGGTGGAAATTCTTGCGCACTTGAACTCACGGGTCAGATTTTAGGGGCTCACCTCGAGCAAAATGATGGAAGGAGTCATCAACAGTGCTATCAGGTGGCACTTACTCAGCAATAACCTGCTCACGGATGCTCAGTTTGGGTTCCATCAAGGTCACTCAGCTCCTGATCTCATTACAGCCTTGGTTCAAAATGGATAAAAGAGCTGAATGCCAGAGGTGAGGTGAGTGTGATGTGGAGATGCCGGCGTTGGACTGGGGTGAGCACAGTAAGAAGTCTTACAACACCAGGTTAAAGTCCAACAGGTTTGTTTCAAACACGAGCTTTCGGAGCACGGCTCCTTCTTCAGGTGAATGGAAAGGCTTGTTCCAGAAATGTTTAAATAGACACAGTCAGAGATGCCCCGGAATGCGAGCACCTGCAGGCAATCAAATCATCAAAGATGCAGAGAGAGAGGTAACTCCAGGTTAAAGAGGTGTGAATTGTCCCAAGCCAGTTCAGTCGGTAGGCCTCTGCAAGTCCAGGCTTGTTGGTGGGGGCCGAATGTAATGCGACATGAATCCCAGATCCCGGTTGAGTCCGCATTCATGCGTGCGGAACTTAGCTATAAGTTTTTGCTCAGCAATTTTGCGTTGTCGCGTCTCCTGAAGGCCTCCTTGTAGAATGCTGACCCGGAGATCAGAGGCTGAATGTCCTTGACTGCTGAAGTGTTCCCCAACTGGAAGGGAACAGTCCTGCCTGTTGATAGTCGCACGATGCCCGTTTATTCGTTGTCGCAGTGTCTGCATGGTCTCGCCAATGTACCACGCTTCGGGACATCCTTTCCTGCAGCGTATGAGGTAGACTACATTGGTCGAGTCGCACGAGTATGCGCCGCGTACCTGGTGGGTGGTGTTTCCACGTGTAATGGTGGTGTCCATGTCGATGATCTGGCATGTCTTGCAGGTGAGTGTGACTGCCCTTGACATCAAGGCAGCATTTGACCAAGTATGGCATCAAGGAGCCCTCACTAAACTGTAGTCAATGGGAATCAGGGGAAATTCCACTGGTTGGAGTCATACCTGACACAAACCTGACACAAAGGAAGATGGTTGTGGTAATAATAATCTTTATTAGTGTCACAAGTAGGCTTCCATCAACACTGCAATTAAGTTACTGTGGAAATCCCCTAGTTGCCACATTCTGGCGCCTGTTCGGGTACACAGAGGGAGAATTCAGAATGGCCAAATTACCTAACAACAATTTCAGGACTTGTGGGAGGAAACCGGAGCACCCGGAGGAAACCCACGCAAACGCAGGGAGAACGTACAGACTCCGCACCGTGACCCAAGTCGGGAATCGAACCTGGGAGCCTGCCGCTGTGAGCAACAATGCTAACCACTGTGCTACCATGCCTGACAGAGCCTGGTTGAACCTGGCCTGCCACACCTTTAGTTTCTGGAGGACCAGGTAGGAGATTGGCTGGTGTAGAACTACATCACCCAGCAGCCCCTTGGCCCTGCTCCCCACGTCGGAAAGGAGAGGCGCATGCGCACTGAAACCCAACGCACCACCAGCGGCATGCGCATTGGGACTTAAGCATTAATGACGCATGCGCACACGCCAGGTTTTGACCCGCGCGCCATGGAAGAGTACGCATGCGCACTGGGGTCACCGCCTCACCCAGACTCACGGTGGCGCTGCCGGAAATTGTGAGGTGGGATTTTTTTTTTACAGCCCCCCCCTCATCTTCTGCTTAAATATTACACTGTATAATGTGTTTATTGCCTCCACCTAAGTTTAGATTTAGTTAATTTGCGACGAAAGGTCGAAATTTCGGACGCATTTCTGGGCTGCAAATCGGACAATTGTTCGGTACAGGAACCGACTCGGTGTAAACTGACCTAGGCCCAGTGTAAACTGACGCAGGCGCAGTGGAGACTCTGCCTTCCTCCTCCTGCCGGCAGTGTAAACTGACGCAGGCGCAGTGGAGACTGTGCCTTCCTCCTGCCGGCAGTGTAAACTGACGCAGGCGCAGTGGAGACTCTGCCTTCCTCCTCCTGCCGGCAGTGTAAACTGACGCAGGCGCAGTGGAGACTGTGCCTTCCTCCTGCCGGCAGTGTAAACTGACGCAGGCGCAGTGGAGACTCTGCCTTCCTCCTGCCGGCAGTGTAAACCGACGCAGGCGCAGTGAAGACGGACAGCCATGGGGGCCAACCCTCTTTTCTCCCTTTCTGATTCCATTATCCTGGAGTCATAGAACTTACAGTGCAAAAGGAGGCCATTCAGCCCATCGAGTCTGCATGGGCTCTTGGAAAGAGCACCCCACTTAAGCCCACGTCTGCACCCTATCCCATAACCCAGTGACCCCACCTAACCTTTTTGGACACTAAGGGCAGTTTATCATGGCCAATCCACCTAACCTGCGCATCTTTGGACTGTGAGAGGAAACCCACACAGACATGGGGAGAATGTGCAGGCTCCGCGCGCGCAGTGTCCCAAGCCGGGAATCGAACCTGGGACCGTGAAGCAACTCTGCTAGCCACTGTGCTACCATTTATGGGCAGCACGATAGCATTGTGGATAGCACAATCTCTTCACAGCTCCAGGGTCCCAGGTTCGATTCCGGCTTGGGTCACTGTCTGTGCGGAGTCTGCACATCCTCTCCGTGTGTGCGTGGGTTTCCTCCGGGTGCTCCGGTTTCCTCCCACAGTCCAGAGATGTGCAGGTTAGGTGGATTGGCCATGGTAAATTGCCCTTCGTGTCCAAAATTGTCCTTAGTGTTGGGTGGGGTTACTGGGTTATGGGGATAGGGTAGAGGTGTTGACCTTGGGTAGGGTGCTCTTTCCAGGAGCCGGTGCAAACTCGATGGGCCGAATGGCCTCCTGCACTGTAAATTCTATGATGATAGCTAACGCCCTCCCGACCAGGCAATATCCTGGTAAACATTCTTTGCACTCTCTCCAAAGCATCCATGTCCTTCTGGTAGTGTGGCGGCCAGAACTGCCCGCAATTTTCCAAATGTGGCCGAACTAGCGGTTTGGAACTTTCTCCCACAAACATCAGGGGAAACCAGAACAGTTGTCAATATTAAATCTGAGGTAGGTAGATTTTTATTAAGCATAGTTGAACTGGAGCAGGTTGATTGGAAACCCATTTTGGTGGATAAAACAGTGGATGAAAAATGGGAGACTTTCAAAAGGAGAGATGAATAGAGTGCAAGCGAGGTACGTACCCATGAGAAATAAAAACAGGGCATCCAAAGCTAGAGTACCCTGGATGACTAAGGATATTGATGATAAAATAAGGAAGAGAAAAGAGGCATATGATGCATTCCTGAATAATAATAGCAGTAGAAATCAGGAAGCTTATCTCAAATGCAGGAGAAAGGCAAAGGCTGGAATAAAAGCATGAGGAAAGGATGGCTGGATGTGCTAAAATAAATAGCAAGATCTTCTTCAAGCATATTAATGATAAAAGATTAGTGAAGGACAGAATGGGGCCCATAGGGACATGGAAGGTAAACTGCTCACTGAAGCGAAGGGGCAGCACGGTAGCATTGTGGATAGCACAATCGCTTCACAGCTCCAGGGTCCCAGGTTCGATTCCGGCTTGGGTCACTGTCTGTGCGGAGTCTGCACATCCTCCCCGTGTGTGCGTGGGTTTCCTCCGGGGGCTCCGGTTTCCTCCCACAGTACAAAGATGTGCGGGTAAGGTGGATTGGCCGTGATAAATTGCCCTTAGTGTCCAAAATTGCCCTTAGTGTTAGGTGGGGTTACTGGGTTATGGGGATAGGGTGGCGGTGTTGACCTTGGGTAGGGTGCTCTTTCCAAGAGCCGGTGCAGACTCGATGGGCCGAATGGCCTCCTTTTGCACTGTAAATTCTATGTATTCTATGTATGGCAGTGATACTAAATGACTACTTTGCTTCTGCCTTTACCAAATTAGAAGATGGTGACAATGGCCCAGTTGAAAATGTGGGCGGTGAGCAACTGAGCAGAATAGCGGTAGACAAAGAAAAGACGATAAAAGGGCTGTCTGCACTGCAGGTAGAGAAGTCGCCAGGCCCGGATAGAATGCATCCTAGATTGCTGAGAGATGTGAGGGAGCGTATTGCAGAGCCGTTGACCAAAATTTTCCAGGCCTCTCTAAACACAGGATTACACCTGGGGGGCTGGAGGATTGCAAATGTGACACGTTGTTTAAGAAAGGGGCAAAGGATAACGCAGGAAACTACAGACCTGTCAGCTTGACGCCAATAGTGGGAAAACATGATGGCGGCCATAATACGGGATGAGATAAATATACACTTCGAGAAAAATAAGTTAATACTAGACCGTCAACGTGGCTTTGTCAAGGGCAGGTCGTGTCTGACAAATTTAATTGCCGAGGTGACACAGGCTGTGGATGAAGGTAGTGCCGTGGATGTTGTATATTTGGACTTTCAGAAAGTATTTGATACGGCGCCACATGGCAGGTTGGTTAGCAGATTAAAAACGTTTACGATTGATGGGTCCTTGGCACCATGGATTCGAAGTTGGCTAAGAGATA
Source organism: Scyliorhinus canicula (assembly GCF_902713615.1). NCBI lineage: Eukaryota > Metazoa > Chordata > Chondrichthyes > Carcharhiniformes > Scyliorhinidae > Scyliorhinus > Scyliorhinus canicula. The sequence goes on from NC_052151.1 coordinate 201,066,095, forward strand.
GGAAACAACGCCAAGGGCGAAGAAGGTACTTTAGAACGGGGGCGCGGGGAGGTCCTGGAATAGAGGGTGACTCCGAGTCCAGAAATGGCAATATTTGGGGTATCGGAAGAACCAGGGGTCGAGGCGGGGTAGGGAGGTCGGTGTTCTGACCTTCTCCTCCCTGGTGGCCCGGAGACGGATTTTTCTGGGAGGGAGGGACTCGGAGCCTCCAAAGTCAGGAGTGTGGGTTAGCGACAGGGTTTCTCAGCCTGGAAAAGATTAAATTCACCTTGAGAGGTTCAACTCAGGGGTTTGCTCGGAATGTTGCGGAAAAGGGGGGAGGGGAAAAGGGTGAGGTAGACAATGGGAGGCATGGCAGTGTAAAATAAGGACAGGAGGCGGGATTCTCCGGAAATAGGGCAATGTCCCCATACCAGCAGGAAGACCGATGCCAACCACTCCGGCGTCAACAGCCCCCAAAAGTGAGGAATTCTCCAATTTCTCGGGGGCTCGGTTGGCACCGATCCAGCCAGCGCCAAAGGGCCGGCGCGAGTTCATGCATGCGCGGAATGGGCGGCGTGATCTCGCGCATGCGTGGAATGGGCGGCGTGATCTCGCACATGCGAGGAATGGGCGGCGTATTTCTGCGCATGCGTGGGAGTTCCCTTCTCTGCGCCGGCCCCTGGGCAATATGGCGGGGCCCGTCGCGGAGGAAAGAAGGCCCCCACGGAAACAGGCCGCCCACAGATCTGTAGGTCCGGATCGTGGGCCAGGCCACTGTGGGGGGGGCCCCCCACCCCCCTGGGGTCGGATGTCCCCCGCGCCCCCGCACACTTACCTGGCAGGTCCTGCCGTGTGTGAGGTGAGTAATTCACGCCGGCGAGACTGGCCAAACCTTTATGGCCACTCGGCCCATCAGGGCTCGGAGGATCGCCGGGGGGGGGGGGGGGCGTTGTCAATGGCCCCCGGCCAGCTTGGCGGGAATGCCGTGGCCCCTGGAATATGACGCAGGAGAATAGGGCAGCCGGCGGTGTGGTGGGTTTTGCGCCTCCCCCGGGGATGGGTCAGAGAAACCCAGCCAAGGACTGTGGGGCGAAATTCTCCCAAAGGGAGACAAAGTGCCGATGCCGGAGTGAAACCCGGAGTGTTTCACTCCGGCGTCGGATGCCGCTCCTCGCCCCCTATTCTTCCCCCCCCCACCCACCCCCCCCGGGGAGGCTAGGAGCAGTGCGTGTCAATCTCGCGCGCCGGGCCTTGACGCTTGTGTCAAAGCGGCGCACCCTGAATGACGCGGCCGGCGGCGCCTAAATGACGTCACCCACGCATGCGCGGTTGCCGTCTTCCCATCCGCTGCCCCGCAAGACATGGAGGATTGATCTTGTGTGGCGGCGGAGGGAAAAAAGTGCGTCTTTCAGAGACGCCGGCCCGACGATCGGTGGCACCGATCGCGGGCCAGAACACTCCTGAGCATGCCCATGGTGCTCGATCCTCCCTCTGCCCCCCACAGCCCCACATGCAGTGGTCGCGCGATGTTCACGCCGGCAGTGACCAGGTGTGGTTGGCGCCGGCGTAAACCGGTCGGATTCGGCAGGCCGCTCGGCCTATCCGGGCCGGAGAATTGCCGCTCGACCGGAGCGGCGATTCTCCGAGCGGCCTGTCGCAAAACGAGACACGCCATTTTGGGGGGGTGGGAGAATCGTGTGGGGGTGCCAGGGCAGCGTGGCGTGATTCGCCCAGCACTCCCGCGATTCTCCCACCCGGCGTGGGGGTTGGAGAATCGTGCCCGTAATATACGGGTAGTTAGGAGCAATGGCAGGAGGGTGGTTGGGTATGTTATTGTGATGTGGTTGCGTGCGTTGGGCCGCTAGGCTGTTTAGAATGTTAATTTGTTAAACCGAAAATTACAAATGCTTCAATAAAATATTTTCTGTGCATGTGTGCCACGTTGGGACCTGTGCATGTGTGCCACATTGGGATCTGTGCATGTGTGCCACATTGGGACCTGTGCATGTGTGCCACATTGGGATCTGTGCATGTGTGCCACATTGGGATCTGTGCATGTGTGCCACATTGGGACCTGTGCATGTGTGCCACATTGGGATCTGTGCATGTGTGCCACATTGGGATCTGTGCATGTGTGCCACATTGGGATCTGTGCATGTGTGCCACATTGGGATCTGTGCATGTGTGCCACATTGGGATCTGTGCATGTGTGCCACATTGGGATCTGTGCATGTGTGCCACATTGGGATTTGTGCATGTGTGCCACATTGGGACCTGTGCATGTGCGCCACATTGGGATCTGTGCATGTGTGCCACTTTGGGAACTGTGCATGTGTGCCACATTGGGATCTGTGCATGTGTGCCACATTGGGACCTGTGCATGTGTGCCACGTTGGGACCTGTGCATGTGTGCCACATTGGGACCTGTGCATGTGTGCCACATTGGGACCTGTGCATGTGTGCCACATTGGGACCTGTGCATGTGTGCCACATTGGGACCATGTATCACCTGGGAACCTTGCCAGAGCTTGTCTGATTTCCCACTTGTGACGTCTCGTCGGTGTTTGGGAAAAAATGTGCGGAATTTGGAATTTTCCGGTTTTCGGAATTTTTGGATAAGGGGTGCTCAACCTGTATAGGTATTTAAGTTGAGGGGAGATGATTGATGTTTGTATTCGAATTGAGTAGACGGGGGAGATGATGTTTTCATTTCCCACTGGACTCAATTCAAATACAAACGTCGGACCTCCCCCCTACTTAATTCAAAAATCTATATTGCTCCCCTGCTCAGTTCAAATGCAATGGTCACCCCCCACACTAGTTTTGATTAAAAACATCACCCCTAACTCATTTCAAATAAAACCATCACCCCCCCAACTCCATCCGATACAAAAATTGTCCCCCACTCAATTCAAAAACAACCTCCCGCTCCACTCAATTCAAAAACAAATACCAGCCTCGTTTCCCCCACTCCCCTCCCCCCACCCTCCCGGCTCTATTCAAATATCAATGTAACCCCCCTCACTCCATTCAAATACAAGCATCACTCCACTAGGAGCATGGCATTAGGGGTTAGAGGGAAAACAGTGCCTCTCCCATCTTTGCGTAGCACGTTAGCATAGTGGATAGCACAATTGCTTCACAGCTCCATAGCCCCAGGTTCGATTCCCGGCTTGGGTCACTGTCTGTGCGGAGTCTGCACATTCTCCCCGTGTGTGCGTGGGTTTCCTCCGGGTGCTCCGGTTTCCTCCCACAGTCCAAAGATGTGCAGGTTAGGTGGATTGGCCATGCTAAATTGCCCTTAGTGTCCAAAATTGCCCTTAGTGTTGGGTGGGGTTACTGGGATATGGTGATAGGGTGGAAGTGTGGACCTTGGGTAGGGGGCTCTTTCCAAGAGCCGGTGCAGACTCAATGGGCCGAATGGCCTCCTTCTGCACTGTAAATTCTATGAATTGTTTAAGTGGGGAAAGAAGACAAAAATGTGCTCTGTCTTTTTTCTCTCTTGCAGGTACCTGCTGACACGATGAGCTCTATGCAACATATTCCGCCACAGCTACTTTAACACCAGGTATGACCCCAGCTGACTTTTGTCGGCAGCCTTTGTCCATCCCATTCCTCAGCTTCAATTTAGAACAAAGAACAAAGAAAGGTACAGCACAGGAACAGGCCCTTCGGCCCTCCAAGCCCGTGCCGACCATGCTGCCCGTCTAAACTTAAATCTTCTACACTTCCGGGGTCCGTATCCCTCTATTCCCATCCTATTCATGTATTTGTCAAGATGCCCCTTAAATGTCATTATCGCCGCTGCTTCCACCACCACCTCCGGCAGCGAGTTCCAGGCACCCACTACCCTCTGTGTAAAAAACTTGGCTCGTACATCTCCTCTAAACCTTGCCCCTCGCACCTTAAACCTATGCCCCCTAGTAATTGACTCCTCTACCCTGGGGAAAAGCCTCTGACTATCCACTCTGTCAATGCCCCTCATAATTTTGTAGACCTCTATCAGGTCGCCCCTCAACCTCCGTCGTTCCAGTGAGAACAAAGAGTTTATCCAACCGCTCCTCATAACTAATGCCCTCCATACCAGGCAACATCCTGGTAAATCTCTTCTGCACCCTCTCTAAACCCTCCACATTCTTCTGGTAATGTGGCGACCAGAATTGAACACTATAGTCCAAGTATAATGGCCTACCTAAGGTTCTATACAGCTGCAACATGACTTGCCAATTCTTACACTCAATGCAAATTTTAACTTTTGGGCTTGAACTATCATTCTCCATGGATATCTTAAAACTAATGGAATTGTGGTCCCAAAGTGATCCCTCACTAACACTTCCGTCACCTGCCCTTCCTTATACCCCAAGAGGAGGTCACGTTTTGCCCCCTCTCTAATCGGGCCATCCACATATTGAATGAGGAATTCTTCTTGAATACACTCAACACATTTCTCACCATCCAAACCCCGAGTACTATGGCTGTCCCGGTTAATGTTGGGAAAGTTAAAGTCCCCAACTATTACCACCCTATTTTTCCGGCAGCTATCTGTAATCTCTTTACATATTTGCTCCTCAATATCCTGCTGACTATATATAGTACAGTCCTATCAAAGTGATCTCACCCTTCTTATTTTTCAATTCTACCCATATAGACTCAGTAGGTGAACCCTCGGATATATCCTCTCTCTGTACTGCCGTGATACTGTCCCGAATCAAAAACACAACTCCCCCTCCTCTCTTACCTCCTGGTCTATCTTTCCTATAGCATCTGTGCACTGGAACATTGAGCTGCCAGTCCTGCCCCTCCCTCAGCCATGTTTCAGTAAGAGCTATAATATCCCAGTCCCATGTACCTATCTCTCTCTCTCTCACTAGCCCTCAGTTCATCTGCCTTGTCCGTTAGGCCTCTTGCATTGAAATAAATGCAGTTCAATCCGTTTCTCTGCCTTCCGCTTTTCTCCTTATTGACTTATGTTTCTATTCCCTCTTTACTGCTCTCCAACTTCCTGCATTGGTTCCCATCCCCCTGCCACATTAGTTTAAACCCTCCCCAACAGCGCTAGCAAACAGCCCCCCCACCGAGGACATTGGTTCCAGTCCTGCCCACGAGTAGACTGTCCGTTTTGTAACTGGTCCCACCTCTCCCAGACCGGTTCCAGTTTCCCAAAAATCTGAATCACCTCCCTCCTGCACCATCTCTGCTCAACCAGAGACAAGGTTGAAACATTGAGATAAAACAAGGTGCTGTGTCATTCTGATAAGCAGTAACCAGCACAGAACTTTTGTTGGGTGTAGCAAAGAGTGCAGAAACATTTTAGAAGAAGCAAGGAGGCAAGTTAACAAGACATATTTTGTGTCTCTTTCCCTCGATCAATCGATCTCTTCACTTCTTTCTCCTTCTCCTTTGTCACTCTATCAGCCCTCTGTGTCGCTGCCTCTCTCACTCTCTCACACTTCCCCCCCCCTCTGTCGCTGCTCCTCTATCTTACTCTGTCGCTGCCCGTCTCGCTCTCTCTCTCTGTCACTAACCCCTCACTCTCATTCGCTTCCCCCCCTCTCTCTCTCTGTCGCTGCCCCTCTCACTCTCTCTCTCTCTCTCTCTCTGTCACTGCCCCTCTCACTCTCTCTCTCTCTCTCTGTCGCTGCCCCTCTCTCTCTCTCTCTCTCTGTCACTGCTCCTGTTTCTCGCTCGCTTCCCCCTCTCTCTCTCTCTGTCACTGCCCCTCTCGCTCTC